>NW_028324543.1:0-46594 GCF_052110815.1 Crocodylus siamensis
GAGTGCGGACGCAGGACCTGCACAACCACCAGGGCCTTAAGCATCCATCAAGTGCCCCCCCCACACGGGCTTAAGCCTCCAACAAGTGCCCCCCGCACCTGGGCCAGGCCCCATTAGCTTGCCTAGGGTTGACCTGGTGGCTGCAAGGCCCCATTCGCTTACCTGGGGTGGACCTGCTGGCTGCAAGGCCCCATTCGCTTACCTGGGCTTGCCTTTGTGCCTGCTAGGCCCCATTCGTTTCCATGGGGTTGACCTGGTGTCTGCAAGGCCCCGTTCACTTGCCTCGCTTTTACCTGGTGTCTGCAAGGCCCCATTTGCTTGCCTGGGGTTGACCTGGGCTCCAAAAGTTCCCCTAGGCATGCCTTGGGTTGACCTGGTGACCGCACTTGCTGCCGCCCTGGGCTTCACTCCCAAAAAACCACCGGGAGTGCGGACGCAGGACCTGCACAACCACCAGGGCCTTAAGCATCCATCAAGTGCCCCCCCCACACGGGCTTAAGCCTCCAACAAGTGCCCCCCGCACCTGGGGCCAGGCCCCATTAGCTTGCCTAGGGTTGACCTGGTGGCTGCAAGGCCCCATTCGCTTACCTGGGGTGGACCTGCTGGCTGCAAGGCCCCATTCGCTTACCTGGGCTTGCCTTGGTGCCTGCTAGGCCCCATTCGTTTCCATGGGGTTGACCTGGTGTCTGCAAGGCCCCGTTCACTTGCCTCGCTTTTAACTGGTGTCTGCAAGGCCCCATTTGCTTGCCTGGGGTTGACCTGGGCTCCAAAAGTTCCCCTAGGCATGCCTTGGGTTGACCTGGTGACCGCACTTGCTGCCGCCCTGGGATTCACTCCCAAAAAACCACCGGGAGTGCGGACGCAGGACCCGCAAAACCACCAGGGCCTTAAGCCTCAATCAAGTGCCTCCCCCACATGGGCTTAAGCCTCCAACGAGTGCCCCCCGCACCTGGGCAAGGTCCCATTAGCTTGCCTAGGGCTGACCTGGTGGCTGCAAGGCTCCATTGGCTTACCTGGGTTTGCCTTGGTGCCTGCTAGGCCCCATTCGCTTGAATTGGGTTGACCTGATGGCTACAAGGCCCCATTCGCTTGCCTGGGGTTGACCTGGTCTCCAAAATTCCCCCGAGGCATGCCTGGGGTTGTCCTGGTGCCCGGACTTGCTGCCGCCCTGGGCTTCACTCCCTAAAAACCACCGGGAATGCGGACGCAGGACCCGCACATCCACCAGGGCCTTAAGCTTCCATCAAGTGCCCCCCGACACCCGGACTTAAGCCTCCAAGGAGTGCCCCCCACCACCTGCCCCAGGCCCCATTCACTTGCCTGAGGTTGACCTGGTGACTGCAGGGCCCCACAGGCTTGCAGGGGGTCGACGTGGTGGCTGGAAGGCCCCATTCGCCTGCCCGGGGTTGACCTGGTGGCTGCAAGGCCCCAATCGCTTGCCTGGCATTCACCTGCTGTCTGCAAGTCCCCATTCACTTGCCTCGAGTTTCCCTGTGTCTGCAAGGCCCCATTCGCTTGCCTAGGGTTGACCTGGGCTCCAAAAGTTCCCCTAGGCATGCCTGGAGTTGACCTGTTGACCGGACCTGCTGCCACCCTGGGCTTCACTCGCAAAAAACCACCGGGAGTGCGGACGCAGGACCTGCACAACCACCAGGGCCTTAAGCATCCATCAAGTGCCCCCCCCACACGGGCTTAAGCCTCCAACAAGTGCCCCCCGCACCTGGGCCAGGCCCCATTAGCTTGTCTAGGGTGGACCTGCTGGCTGCCAGGCCCCATTCGTTTACCTGGGCTTGCCTTTGTGCCTGCTAGGCCCCATTCCCTTCCATGGGGTTGACCTGGTGTCTGCAAGGCCCCGTTCACTTGCCTCGCTTTTACCTGGTGTCTGCAAGGCTCCATTTGCTTGCCTGGGGTTGTCCTGGGCTCCAAAAGTTCCCCTAGGCATGCCTGCAGTGGACCTGGTGACCGGACTTGCTGCCGCCCTGGGCTTCACTCCCTAAAAACCACCGGGAGTGCGGACGCAGGACCCTCACAACCGCCAGGGGCTTAAGCCTCCATCAAGTGCCCCCCCCACACCCGCTTCAGCCTCCAACAAGTGCCCCCCGACCTGGGCCAGGCCCCATTCCCTTCCCAGGGTTGACCTGGTGGCTGCAAGGCCCCATTCGCTTACCTGGGATTGACCTTCTGGTTGCAAGGCCCCATTCGCTTACCTGGGTTTGCTTTGGTGCCTGCTAGGCCCCATTCGCTTGCCTTGGGTTGACCTGGTGGCTGCAAGGCCCCATTCGCTTGCCTGGGCTTGACCTGGGCTCCAAAATTCCCCATGGCATGCCTGGGGTTGTCCTGGAGCCCGGACTTGCTGCCGCCGTTGGGCTTCACTCCAAAAAAACCACCGGGAGTGCGGACGCAGGACCCGCACATCCACCAGGGCCTTAAGCTTCCATCAAGTGCCCCCCGACACCCGGACTTAGCCTCAAAGGAGTGCCCCCCACCACCTGCCCCAGGTACCATTCACTTGGCTGAGGTTGACCTGGTGACTGCAGGGCCCCATAGGCTTGCAGGGGGTCGACGTGGTGGCTGCAAGGCCCCATTCGCTTCCCCGGGGTTGACCTGGTGGCTGCAAGGCCGCAGTCGCTTGCCTGGCATTCACCTGCTGTCTGCAAGTCCCCATTCACTTGCCTCGAGTTTCCCTGGTGTCTGCAAGGCCCCATTCGCTTGCCTTGGGTTGACCTGGTGGCTGCAAGGCCCCATTCGCTTGCCTGGGTTTGCCTTGGTGCCTGCTCGTCCCCATTCGCTTGCCTTGGGTTGACCTGGTGGCTGCAAGGCCCCATTCGCTTGCCTGGGGTTGACCTGGGCTCCAAAAGTTCCCCTAGGCATGCCTTGGGTTAACCTGGTGACCGGACTTGCTGCCGCCCTGGGCTTCACTCCCAAAAAACCACCGGGAGTGCGGACGCAGGACCCGCAAAACCACCAGGGCCTTAAGCCTCAATCAAGTGCCTCCCCCACATGGGCTTAAGCCTCCAACGAGTGCCTCCCGCACCTGGGCAAGGTCCCATTAGCTTGCCTAGGGCTGAGCTGGTGACTCCAAGGCCCCATTGGCTTACCTGGGTTTGCCTTGGTGCCTGCTAGGCCCCATTCGCTTGAATTTGGTTGACCTGATGGCTACAAGGCCCCATTCGCTTGCCTGGGGTTGACCTGGTCTCCAAAATTCCCCCGAGGCATGCCTGGGGTTGTCCTGGTGCCCGGACTTGCTGCCGCCCTGGGCTTCACTCCCTAAAAACCACCGGGAATGCGGACGCAGGACCCGCACATCCACCAGGGCCTTAAGCTTCCATCAAGTGCCTCCCGATACCCGGACTTAAGCCTCCAAGGAGTGCCTCCCCAAACCGGGGCAGGCCCCATTCCCTTCCCAGGGTTGACCTGGTGGCTGCAAGGCCCCTTTCACATGCCTGGGGTTGACCCCATAGACTTGCAGGGGGTCGACCTGGTGGCTGCAAGGCCCCACTCGCTTGCCCGGGGTTGACCTGCTGGCTGCAAGGCCCCATTCACTTGCCTCGTGTTTACCTGGTGTCTGCAAGGTCCCATTCGCTTACCTGAGGTTGACCTGCTGGCTGCAAGGCCCCATTCGCATACCTGGGTTTGCCTTGGTGCCTGGTAGGCCCCATTCACTTGCCTTGGGTTGACCTGGTGGCTGCAAGGCCCCATTCGCTTGCCTGGGGTTGACCTGGGCTCCAAAAGTCCACTTAGGCGTGCCTGCGGTTGTCCTGGAGCCCGGACTTGCTGCCGCCGTTGGGCTTCACTCCCTAAAAACCACCGGGAATGCGGACGCAGGACCCGCACATCCACCAGGGCCTTAAGCTTCCATCAAGTGCCCCCCGACACCCGGACTTAAGCCTCCAAGGAGTGCCCCCCACCACCTGCCCCAGGCCCCATTTACTTGCCTGAGGTTGACCTGGTGACTGCAGGGCCCCATAGGCTTGCAGGGGGTCGACGGGGTGGCTGCAAGGCCCCATTCGCTTGCCCGGGGTTGACCTGGTGGCTGCAAGGCCCCAATCGCTTGCCTGGCATTCACCTGCTGTCTGCAAGTCCCCATTCACTTGCCTCGAGTTTCCCTGGTGTCTGCAAGGCCCCATTCGCTTGCCTAGGGTTGACCTGGGCTCCAAAAGTTCCCCTAGGCATGCCTGGAGTTGACCTGTTGACCGGACATGCTGCCACCCTGGGCTTCACTCGCAAAAAACCACCGGGAGTTCGGACGCAGGACCTGCACAACCACCAGGGCCTTTAAGCATCCATAAAGTGCCCCCGCCACACGGGCTTAAGCCTCCAACAAGTGCCCCCCGCACCTGGGCCGGGCCCCATTAGCTTGCCTAGGGTTGACCTGGTGGCTGCAAGGCCCCATTCGCTTACCTGGGGTGGAACTGCTGGCTTCAAGGCCCAATTCGCTTACCTGGGCTTGCCTTTGTGCCTGCTAGGCCCCATTCAATTCCATGGGGTTGACCTGGTGTCTGCAAGGCCCCGTTCACTTGCCTCGCTTTTACCTGGTGTCTGCAAGGCTCCATTTGCTTGCCTGGGGTTGTCCTGGGCTCCAAAAGTTCCCCTAGGCATGCCTGCAGTGGACCTGGTGACCGGACTTGCTGCCGCCCTGGGCTTCACTCCCTAAAAACCACCGGGAGTGCGGACGCAGGACCCTCACAACCACCAGGGGCTTAAGCCTCCATCAAGTGTCCCCCCCACAACCGTTTAGGCCTCCAACAAGTGCCCCCTGACCTGGGCCAGGTCCCATTCCCTTCCCAGGGTTGATCTGGTGGCTGCAAGGCCCCATTCGCTTACCTGGGATTGACCTTCTGGCTGCAAGGCCCCATTCGCTTACCTGGGTTTGCCTTGGTGCCTGCTAGGCCCCATTCACTTGCCTTGGGTTGACCTGGTTGTTGCAAGGCCCCATTAGCATGCCTGGGGTTGACCTGGGCTCCAAAATTCCCCTTAGGCATGCCTGGGGTTGTCCTGGAGCCTGGACTTGCTGCCGCCCTTGGGCTTCACTCCCAAAAAACCACCGGGAGTGCGGACGCAGGACCCCCACAACCACCAGGGCCTTAATCTTCCATCAAGTGCCCCCCCGCACACGGACTTAAGCCTCCAAGGAGTGCCTCCCCAAACCGGGCCAGGCCCCATTCCCTTCCCAGGGTTGACCTGGTGGCTGCAAGGCCCTATTCACATGCCTGCGGTTGACCTGGTGGCTGCAGGGCCCCATAGGCTTGCAGGGGGTCGACCTGGTGGCTGCAATGCCCCACTCGCTTGCCCGGGGTTGACCTGGTGGCTGCAAGGCCCCATTCACTTGCCTCGTGTTTACCTGGTGTCTGCAAGGCCCCATTTGCTTGCCTGGGGTTGACCTGGGCTCCAAAAGTTCCCCTAGCCATGCCTTGGGTTGACCTGGTGACCGGACTTGCTGCCGCCCTGGGCTTCACTCCCAAAAAACCACCGGGAGTGCGGACGCAGGACCCGCAAAACCACCAGGGCCTTAAGCCTCAATCAGGTGCCTCCCCCACATGGGCTTAAGCCTCCAACGAGCGCCCCCCGCACCTGGGCAAGGTCTCATTAGCTTGCCTAGGGCTGACCTGGTGGATGCAAGGATCCATTGGCTTACCTGGGTTTGCTTTGGTGCCTGCTAGGCCACATTCACTTGAATTGGGTTGACCTGATGGCTGCAAGGCCCCTTCGCTTGCCTGGGGTTGACCTGGTCTCTAAAATTCCCCCGAGGCATGCTTGGGGTTGTCCTGGTGCCCGGACTTGCTGCCGCCCTGGACTTCACTCCCTAAAAACCACCGGGAGTGCGAACGCAGGACCCTAACAACGGCCAGGTGCTTAAGCCTCAATCAAGTCCCCCCCCAACCTGGGCCAGGGCCCATTCCCTTCCCAGGGTTGACCTGGTGGCTGCAAGGCCCCATTCGCTTACCTGGGGTGGACCTGCTGGCTGCAAGGCCCCATTCGCTTACCTGGGCTTGCCTTTGTGCCTGCTAGGCCCCATTCGTTTCCATGGGGTTGACCTGGTGTCTGCAAGGCCCCGTTCACTTGCCTCGCTTTTACCTGGTGTCTGCAAGGCCCCATTTGCTTGCCTGGGGTTGACCTGGGCTCCAAAAGTTCCCCTAGGCATGCCTTGGGTTGACCTGGTGACCGCACTTGCTGCCGCCCTGGGCTTCACTCCCAAAAAACCACCGGGAGTGCGGACGCAGGACCTGCACAACCACCAGGGCCTTAAGCATCCATCAAGTGCCCCCCCCACACGGGCTTAAGCCTCCAACAAGTGCCCCCCGCACCTGGGCCAGGCCCCATTAGCTTGCCTAGGGTTGACCTGGTGGCTGCAAGGCCCCATTCGCTTACCTGGGGTGGACCTGCTGGCTGCAAGGCCCCATTCGCTTACCTGGGCTTGCCTTGGTGCCTGCTAGGCCCCATTCGTTTCCATGGGGTTGACCTGGTGTCTGCAAGGCCCCGTTCACTTGCCTCGCTTTTAACTGGTGTCTGCAAGGCCCCATTTGCTTGCCTGGCGTTGACCTGGGCTCCAAAAGTTCCCCTAGGCATGCCTTGGGTTGACCTGGTGACCGCACTTGCTGCCGCCCTGGGATTCACTCCCAAAAAACCACCGGGAGTGCGGACGCAGGACCCGCAAAACCACCAGGGCCTTAAGCCTCAATCAAGTGCCTCCCCCACATGGGCTTAAGCCTCCAACGAGTGCCCCCCGCACCTGGGCAAGGTCCCATTAGCTTGCCTAGGGCTGACCTGGTGGCTGCAAGGCTCCATTGGCTTACCTGGGTTTGCCTTGGTGCCTGCTAGGCCCCATTCGCTTGAATTGGGTTGACCTGATGGCTACAAGGCCCCATTCGCTTGCCTGGGGTTGACCTGGTCTCCAAAATTCCCCCGAGGCATGCCTGGGGTTGTCCTGGTGCCCGGACTTGCTGCCGCCCTGGGCTTCACTCCCTAAAAACCACCGGGAATGCGGACGCAGGACCCGCACATCCACCAGGGCCTTAAGCTTCCATCAAGTGCCCCCCGACACCCGGACTTAAGCCTCCAAGGAGTGCCCCCCACCACCTGCCCCAGGCCCCATTCACTTGCCTGAGGTTGACCTGGTGACTGCAGGGCCCCACAGGCTTGCAGGGGGTCGACGTGGTGGCTGGAAGGCCCCATTCGCCTGCCCGGGGTTGACCTGGTGGCTGCAAGGCCCCAATCGCTTGCCTGGCATTCACCTGCTGTCTGCAAGTCCCCATTCACTTGCCTCGAGTTTCCCTGTGTCTGCAAGGCCCCATTCGCTTGCCTAGGGTTGACCTGGGCTCCAAAAGTTCCCCTAGGCATGCCTGGAGTTGACCTGTTGACCGGACCTGCTGCCACCCTGGGCTTCACTCGCAAAAAACCACCGGGAGTGCGGACGCAGGACCTGCACAACCACCAGGGCCTTAAGCATCCATCAAGTGCCCCCCCCACACGGGCTTAAGCCTCCAACAAGTGCCCCCCGCACCTGGGCCAGGCCCCATTAGCTTGTCTAGGGTGGACCTGCTGGCTGCCAGGCCCCATTCGTTTACCTGGGCTTGCCTTTGTGCCTGCTAGGCCCCATTCCCTTCCATGGGGTTGACCTGGTGTCTGCAAGGCCCCGTTCACTTGCCTCGCTTTTACCTGGTGTCTGCAAGGCTCCATTTGCTTGCCTGGGGTTGTCCTGGGCTCCAAAAGTTCCCCTAGGCATGCCTGCAGTGGACCTGGTGACCGGACTTGCTGCCGCCCTGGGCTTCACTCCCTAAAAACCACCGGGAGTGCGGACGCAGGACCCTCACAACCGCCAGGGGCTTAAGCCTCCATCAAGTGCCCCCCCCACACCCGCTTCAGCCTCCAACAAGTGCCCCCCGACCTGGGCCAGGCCCCATTCCCTTCCCAGGGTTGACCTGGTGGCTGCAAGGCCCCATTCGCTTACCTGGGATTGACCTTCTGGTTGCAAGGCCCCATTCGCTTACCTGGGTTTGCTTTGGTGCCTGCTAGGCCCCATTCGCTTGCCTTGGGTTGACCTGGTGGCTGCAAGGCCCCATTCGCTTGCCTGGGCTTGACCTGGGCTCCAAAATTCCCCATGGCATGCCTGGGGTTGTCCTGGAGCCCGGACTTGCTGCCGCCGTTGGGCTTCACTCCAAAAAAACCACCGGGAGTGCGGACGCAGGACCCGCACATCCACCAGGGCCTTAAGCTTCCATCAAGTGCCCCCCGACACCCGGACTTAGCCTCAAAGGAGTGCCCCCCACCACCTGCCCCAGGTACCATTCACTTGGCTGAGGTTGACCTGGTGACTGCAGGGCCCCATAGGCTTGCAGGGGGTCGACGGGGTGGCTGCAAGGCCCCATTCGCTTGCCCGGGGTTGACCTGGTGGCTGCAAGGCCCCAGTCGCTTGCCTGGCATTCACCTGCTGTCTGCAAGTCCCCGTTCACTTGCCTCGAGTTTCCCTGGTGTCTGCAAGGCCCCATTCGCTTGCCTGGGGTTGACCTGGGCTCCAAAATTCCCCATGGCATGCCTGGGGTTGTCCTGGAGCCTGGACTTGCTGCCGCCCTTGGGCTTCACTCCCAAAAAACCACCGGGAGTGCGGACGCAGGACCTGCACAACCACCAGGGCCTTAAGCATCCATCAAGTGCCCCCCCCACACGGGCTTAAGCCTCCAACAAGTGCCCCCCGCACCTGGGCCAGGCCCCATTAGCTTGCCTAGGGTTGACCTGGTGGGCTCCAAAATTCCCCATGGCATGCCTGGGGTTGTCCTGGAGCCTGGACTTGCTGCCGCCCTTGGGGCAAGTGCAGTGCCCCCCGCACCTGGGCCAGGCCCCATTAGCTTGCCTAGGGTTGACCTGGTGGCTGCAAGGCCCCATTCGCTTACCTGGGGTGGACCTGCTGGCTGCAAGGCCCCATTCGCTTACCTGGGCTTGCCTTTGTGCCTGCTAGGCCCCATTCGTTTCCATGGGGTTGACCTGGTGTCTGCAAGGCCCCGTTCACTTGCCTCGCTTTTACCTGGTGTCTGCAAGGCCCCATTTGCTTGCCTGGGGTTGACCTGGGCTCCAAAAGTTCCCCTAGGCATGCCTTGGGTTGACCTGGTGACCGCACTTGCTGCCGCCCTGGGCTTCACTCCCAAAAAACCACCGGGAGTGCGGACGCAGGACCTGCACAACCACCAGGGCCTTAAGCATCCATCAAGTGCCCCCCCCACACGGGCTTAAGCCTCCAACAAGTGCCCCCCGCACCTGGGCCAGGCCCCATTAGCTTGCCTAGGGTTGACCTGGTGGCTGCAAGGCCCCATTCGCTTACCTGGGGTGGACCTGCTGGCTGCAAGGCCCCATTCGCTTACCTGGGCTTGCCTTGGTGCCTGCTAGGCCCCATTCGTTTCCATGGGGTTGACCTGGTGTCTGCAAGGCCCCGTTCACTTGCCTCGCTTTTAACTGGTGTCTGCAAGGCCCCATTTGCTTGCCTGGGGTTGACCTGGGCTCCAAAAGTTCCCCTAGGCATGCCTTGGGTTGACCTGGTGACCGCACTTGCTGCCGCCCTGGGATTCACTCCCAAAAAACCACCGGGAGTGCGGACGCAGGACCCGCAAAACCACCAGGGCCTTAAGCCTCAATCAAGTGCCTCCCCCACATGGGCTTAAGCCTCCAACGAGTGCCCCCCGCACCTGGGCAAGGTCCCATTAGCTTGCCTAGGGCTGACCTGGTGGCTGCAAGGCTCCATTGGCTTACCTGGGTTTGCCTTGGTGCCTGCTAGGCCCCATTCGCTTGAATTGGGTTGACCTGATGGCTACAAGGCCCCATTCGCTTGCCTGGGGTTGACCTGGTCTCCAAAATTCCCCCGAGGCATGCCTGGGGTTGTCCTGGTGCCCGGACTTGCTGCCGCCCTGGGCTTCACTCCCTAAAAACCACCGGGAATGCGGACGCAGGACCCGCACATCCACCAGGGCCTTAAGCTTCCATCAAGTGCCCCCCGACACCCGGACTTAAGCCTCCAAGGAGTGCCCCCCACCACCTGCCCCAGGCCCCATTCACTTGCCTGAGGTTGACCTGGTGACTGCAGGGCCCCACAGGCTTGCAGGGGGTCGACGTGGTGGCTGGAAGGCCCCATTCGCCTGCCCGGGGTTGACCTGGTGGCTGCAAGGCCCCAATCGCTTGCCTGGCATTCACCTGCTGTCTGCAAGTCCCCATTCACTTGCCTCGAGTTTCCCTGTGTCTGCAAGGCCCCATTCGCTTGCCTAGGGTTGACCTGGGCTCCAAAAGTTCCCCTAGGCATGCCTGGAGTTGACCTGTTGACTGGACTTGCTGCCACCCTGGGCTTCACTCGCAAAAAACCACCGGGAGTGCGGACGCGGGACCTGCACAACCACCAGGGCCTGAAGCATCCACCAAGTGCCCCCCCCACACGGGCTTAAGCCTCCAACAAGTGCCCCCCGCACCTGGGCCAGGCCCCATTAGCTTGCCTAGGGTTGACCTGGTGGCTGCAAGGCCCCATTCGCTTACCTGGGGTGGACCTGCTGGCTGCAAGGCCCCATTCACTTACCTGGGCTTGCCTTTGTGCCTGCTAGGCCCCATTCGCTTCCATGGGGTTGACCTGGTGTCTGCAAGGCCCCGTTCACTTGCCTCGCTTTTACCTGGTGTCTGCAAAGCCCCATTTGCTTGCCTGGGGTTGTCCTGGGCTCCAAAAGTTCCCCTAGGCATGCCTGCAGTGGACCTGGTGACCGGACTTGCTGCCGCCCTGGGCTTCACTCCCTAAAAACCAACGGGAGTGCAGACGCAGGACCCTCACAACCGCCAGGGGCTTAAGACTCCATCAAGTGCCCCCCCCACACCCGCTTAAGCCTCCAACAAGTGCCCCCCGACCTGGGCCAGGCCCCATTCCCTTCCCAGGGTTGACCTGGTGGCTGCAAGGCCCCATTCGCTTACCTGGGATTCACCTTCTGGCTGCAAGGCCCCATTCACTTACCTGGGTTTTTCTTGGTGCCTGCTAGGCCCCATTCGCTTGCCTTGGGTTGACCTGGTTGTTCCAAGGCCCCATTCGCTTGCCTGGGGTTGACCTGGGCTCCAAAACTCCCCTTAGGCATGCCTGGGGGTGTCCTGGAGCCTGCACTTGCTGCCGCCCTTGGGCTTCACTCCCAAAAAACCACCGGGAGTGCGGACGCAGGACCCCCACAACCACCAGGGCCTTAATCTTCCATCAAGTGCCCCCCCGCACACGGACTTAAGCCTCCAAGGAGTGCCTCCCCAAACCGGGCCAGGCCCCATTCCCTTCCCAGGGTTGACCTGGTGGCTCCAAGGCCCCATTCACATGCCTGGGGTTGACCTGCTGGCTGCAGGGCCCCATAGGCTTGCAGGGGGTCGACCTGGTGGCTGCAAGGCCCCACTCGCTTGGCCGGGGTTGACCTGCTGGCTGCAAGGCCCCATTCACTTGCCTCGTGTTTACCTGGTGTCTGCAAGGCCCCATTTGCTTGCCTGGGGTTGACCTGGGCTCCAAAAGTTCCCCTAGGCATGCCTTGGGTTGACCTGATGACCGGACTTGCTGCCGCCCTGGGCTTCACTCCCAAAAAACCACCGGGAGTGCGGACGCAGGACCCGCAAAACCACCAGGGCCTTAAGCCTCAATCAAGTGCCTCCCCCACATGGGCTTAAGCCTCCAACGAGTGCCCCCCGCACCTGGGCAAGGTCCCATTAGCTTGCCTAGGGCTGACCTGGTGGCTGCAAGGCTCCATTTGCTTACCTGGGTTTGCCTTGGTGCCTCCTGGGCCCCATTCGCTTGAATTGGGTTGACCTGATGGCTGCAAGGCCCCATACGCTTGCCTGGGGTGGACCTGGTCTCCATAATTCCCCCGAGGCATGCTTGGGGTTGTCCTGGTGCCCGGACTTGCTGCCGCCCTGGGCTTCACTCCCTAAAAACCACCGGGAGTGCGAACGCAGGACCCTCACAACCGCCAGGGGCTTAAGCCTCAATCAAGTGCCCCCCCCACCTGGGCCAGGCCCCATTCCCTTCCCAGGGTTGACCTGGTGGCTGCAAGGCCCCATTCGCTTACCTGGGGTTGACCTGCTGGCTGCAAGGCCCCATTCGCATACCTGGGTTTGCCTTGGTGCCTGCTAGGCCCCATTCACTTGCCTTGGGTTGACCTGGTGGCTGCAAGGCCCCATTCGCTTCCCTGGGGTTGACCTGGGCTCCAAAAGTCTCCCTAGGCATGCCTGGGGTTGTCCTGGTGCCCGGACTTGCTGCCGCCGTTGGGCTTCACTCCAAAAAAACCACCGGGAATGCGGACGCAGGACCCGCACATCCACCAGGGCCTTAAGCTTCCATCAAGTGCCCCCCGTCACCCGGACTTAAGCCTCCAAGGAGTGCCCCCCACCACCTGCCCCAGGCCCCATTCACTTGCCTGAGGTTGACCTGGTGACTGCAGGGCCCCAGAGGCTTGCAGGGGGTTGACGTCGTGGCTGCAAGGCCCCATTCGCTTCCCCGGGGTTGACCTGGTGGCTGCAAGGCCCCAATCGCTTGCCTGGCATTCACCTGCTGTCTGCAAGTCCCCATTCACTTGCCTCGAGTTTCCCTGGTGTCTGCAAGGCCCCATTCGCTTGCCTAGGGTTGACCTGGGCTCCAAAAGTCCTCCTCAGCGTGCCTGGGGTTGTCCTGGAGCCCGGACTTGCTGCCGCCGTTGGGCTTCACTCCAAAAAAACCAACGGGAATGCGGACGCAGGACCCTCACAACCACCAGGGCCTTAATCTTCCATCAAGTCCCCCCCCGCACATGGACTTAAGCCTCCAAGGAGTGCCTCCCCAAACCGGGCCAGGCCCCATTCCCTTCCCAGGGTTGACCTGGTGGCTGCAAGGCCCCATTCGCTTACCTGGGGTTGACCTGCTGGCTGCAAGGCTCCATTCGCTTACCTCGGTTTGCCTTGGTGCCTGCTAGGCCGCATTCGCTTGAATTGGGTTTACCTGATGGCTGCAAGGCCCCATTCGCTTGCCTGGGGTTAACCTGGTCTCTAAAATTCCCCCGAGGCATGCTTGGGGTTGTCCTGGTGCCCGGACTTGCTGCCGCCCTGGGCTTCACTCGCAAAAAACCACCGGGAGTGCGGACGCAGGACCTGCACAACCACCAGGGGCTTAAGCCTCCATCAAGTGCCCCCCCCACACCCGCTTAAGCCTCCAACAAGTGCCCCCCGACCTGGGCCAGGCCCCATTCCCTTCCCAGGGTCGACCTGGTGGCTGCAAGGCCCCATTCGCTTACCTGGGATTCACCTTCTGGCTGCAAGGCCCCATTCACTTACCTGGGTTTGCCTTGGTGCCTGCTAGGCCCCATTTGCTTGCCTTGGGTTGACCTGGTGGCTGCAAGGCCCCATTCGCTTGCCTGGGGTTGACCTGGGCTCTAAAATTCCCCTTAGGCATGCCTGGTGTTGTCCTGGAGCCTGCACTTGCTGCCGCCCTTGGGCTTCACTCTCAAAAATCCACCGGGAGTGCGGACGCAGGACCCCCACAACCACCAGGGCCTTAATCTTCCATCAAGTGCCCCCCCGCACACGGACTTAAGCCTCCAAGGAATGCCTCCCCAAACCGGGCCAGGCCCCATTCCCTTCCCAGGGTTGACCTGGTGGCTGCAAGGCCCCATTCGCTTGCCCGGGGTTGACCTGGTGGCTGCAAGTCCCCATTCACATGCCTGGGGTTGACCTGCTGGCTGCAGGGCCCCATAGGCTTGCAGGGGGTCGACCTGGTGGCTGCAAGGCCCCACTCGCTTGCCCGGGGTTGACCTGGTGGCTGCAAGGCCCCATTCACTTGCCTCGTGTTTACCTGGTGTCTGCAAGTCCCCATTCGCTTGTCCGGGGTTGACCTGGGCTCCAAAAGTTCCCCTAGGCATGCCTTGGGTTGACCTGGTGACCGGACTTGCTGCCGCCCTGGGCTTCACTCCCAAAAAACCACCGGGAGTGCGGAAGCAGGACCCGCAAAACCACCAGGGCCTTAAGCCTCAATCAAGTGCCTCCCCCACCTGGGCTTAAGCCTCCAACGAGTATCCACCGCACCTGGGCAAGGTCCCATTAGCTTGCCTAGGGCTGACCTGGTGGCTGCAAGGCTCCATTGGCTGACCTGGGTTTGCCTTGGTGCCTGCTAGGCCCCATTCGCTTGAATTGGGTTGACCTGGTGGCTGCAAGGCCCCAATCGCTTGCCTGGCATTCACCTGCTGTCTAAAAGTCCCCATTCACTTGCCTTGAGTTTCCCTGGTGTCTGCAAGGCCCCATTCGCTTGCCTAGGGTTGACCTGGGCTCCAAAAGTTCCCCTAGGCATGCCTTGGGTTGACCTGGTGACCGGACTTGTTGACGCCCTGGGCTTCACTCCCAAAAAACAACCAGGAGTGCGGACGCAGGACCCGCAAAACCACCAGGGCCTTAAGCCTCCATCAAGTCCCTGCCCCACATGGGCTTAAGCCTCCAACCAGTGCCCCCCGCACCTGGGCAAGGTCCCATTAGCTTGCCTAGGGCTGACCTGGTGGCTGCAAGGCTCCATTGGCTTACCTGGGTTTGCCTTGGTGCCTGCTAGGCCCCATTCGCTTGAATTGGGTTGACCTGATGGCTGCAAGGCCCCATTCGCTTCCCTGGGGTTGACCTGGTTTCTAAAATTCCCCCGAGGCATGCTTGGGGTTGTCCTGGTGCCAGGACTTGCTGCCGCCCTGGGCTTCACTCCCTAAAAACCACCGGGAGTGCGAACGCAGGACCCTCACAACCGCCAGGGGCTTAAGCCTCAATCAAGTGCCCCCCCCACCTGGGCCAGGCCCCATTCCCTTCCCAGGGTTGACCTGGTGGCTGCAAGGCCCCATTCGCTTACCTGGGGTTGACCTGCTGGCTGCAAGTCCCCATTCGCATACCTGGGTTTGCCTTGGTGCCTGCTAGGCCCCATTCACTTGCCTTGTGTTGACCTGGTGGCTGCAAGGCCCCATGCGCTTGCCTGGGGTTGACCTGGGCTCCAAAAGTCCCCCTAGGCGTGCCTGGGGTTGTCCTGGAGCCCGGACTTGCTGCCGCCGTTGGGCTTCACTCCAAAAAAACCACCGGGAATGCGGACGCAGGACCCGCACATCCACCAGGGCCTTAAGCTTCCATCAAGTGCCCCCCGACACCCGGACTTAAGACTCCAAGGAGTGCCCCCCACCACCTGCCCCAGGCCCCATTCACTTGCCTGAGGTTGACCTGGTGACTGCAGGGCCCCATAGGCTTGCAGGGGGTCGACGTGGTGGCTGCAAGGCCCCAGTCGCTTGCCCGGGGTTGACCTGGTGGCTGCAAGGCCCCAATCGCTTGCCTGGCATTCACCTGCTGTCTGCAAGTCCCCATTCACTTGCCTCGAGTTTCCCTGGTGTCTGCAAGGCCCCATTCGCTTGCCTAAGGTTGACCTGGGCTCCAAAAGTTCCCCTAGGCATGCCTAGGGTTCTCCTGGAGCCTGGACTTGCTGCCGCCCTTGGGCTTCACTCCCAAAAAACCACCGGAAGTGCGGACGCAGGACCCCCACAACCACCAGTGCCTTAACCTTCCATCAAGTGCCCCCCCGCACACGGACTTAAGCCTCCAAGGAGTGCCTCCCCAAACCTGGCCAGGCCCCATTCCCTTCCCAGGGTTGACCTGGTGGCTCCAAGGCCCCATTCACATGCCTGGGGTTGACCTGCTGGCTGCAGGGCCCCATAGGCTTGCAGGGGGTCGACCTGGTGGCTGCAAGGCCCCACTCGCTTGCCCGGGGTTGACCTGGTGGCTGCAAGGCCCCATTCACTTGCCTCGTGTTTACCTGGTGTCTGCAAGGCCCCATTCGCTTGTCTGGGGTTGACCTGGGCTCCAAAAGTTCCCCTAGGAATGCCTTGGGTTGACCTGGTGACCGGACTTGCTGCCACCCTGGGCTTCACTCGCAAAAAACCACCGGGAGTGCGGTCGCAGGACATGCACAACCACCTGGGCCTTAAGCATCCATCAAGTGCTCCCCACACATGGGCTTAAGCCTCCTACAAGTGCCCCCCGCACCTGGGCCAGGCCCCATTAGCTTGCCTAGGGTTGACCTGGTGGCTGCAAGGCCCCATTCGCTTACCTGGGCTTGCCTTTGTGGCTGCAAGGCTCCATTCGCTTACCTCGGTTTGCCTTGGTGCCTGCTAGGCCGCATTCGCTTGAATTGGGTTTACCTGATGGCTGCAAGGCCCCATTCGCTTGCCTGGGGTTAACCTGGTCTCTAAAATTCCCCCGAGGCATGCTTGGGGTTGTCCTGGTGCCCGGACTTGCTGCCGCCCTGGGCTTCACTCGCAAAAAACCACCGGGAGTGCGGACGCAGAACCTGCACAACCACCAGGGGCTTAAGCCTCCATCAAGTGCCCCCCCCACACCCGCTTAAGCCTCCAACAAGTGCCCCCCGACCTGGGCCAGGCCCCATTCCCTTCCCAGGGTTGACCTGGTGGCTGCAAGGCCCCATTCGCTTACCTGGGATTCACCTTCTGGCTGCAAGGCCCCATTCACTTACCTGGGTTTGCCTTGGTGCCTGCTAGGCCCCATTTGCTTGCCTTGGGTTGACCTGGTGGCTGCAAGGCCCCATTCGCTTGCCTGGGGTTGACCTGGGCTCTAAAATTCCCCTTAGGCATGCCTGGTGTTGTCCTGGAGCCTGCACTTGCTGCCGCCCTTGGGCTTCACTCTCAAAAATCCACCGGGAGTGCGGACGCAGGACCCCCACAACCACCAGGGCCTTAATCTTCCATCAAGTGCCCCCCCGCACACGGACTTAAGCCTCCAAGGAATGCCTCCCCAAACCGGGCCAGGCCCCATTCCCTTCCCAGGGTTGACCTGGTGGCTGCAAGGCCCCATTCGCTTGCCCGGGGTTGACCTGGTGGCTGCAAGTCCCCATTCACATGCCTGGGGTTGACCTGCTGGCTGCAGGGCCCCATAGGCTTGCAGGGGGTCGACCTGGTGGCTGCAAGGCCCCACTCGCTTGCCCGGGGTTGACCTGGTGGCTGCAAGGCCCCATTCACTTGCCTCGTGTTTACCTGGTGTCTGCAAGGCCCCATTCGCTTGTCCGGGGTTGACCTGGGCTCCAAAAGTTCCCCTAGGCATGCCTTGGGTTGACCTGGTGACCCGACTTGCTGCCGCCCTGGGCTTCACTCCCAAAAAACCACCGGGAGTGCGGAAGCAGGACCCGCAAAACCACCAGGGCCTTAAGCCTCAATCAAGTGCCTCCCCCACCTGGGCTTAAGCCTCCAACGAGTATCCACCGCACCTGGGCAAGGTCCCATTAGCTTGCCTAGGGCTGACCTGGTGGCTGCAAGGCTCCATTGGCTGACCTGGGTTTGCCTTGGTGCCTGCTAGGCCCCATTCGCTTGAATTGGGTTGACCTGGTGGCTGCAAGGCCCCAATCGCTTGCCTGGCATTCACCTGCTGTCTGCAAGTCCCCATTCACTTGCCTTGAGTTTCCCTGGTGTCTGCAAGGCCCCATTCGCTTGCCTAGGGTTGACCTGGGCTCCAAAAGTTCCCCTAGGCATGCCTTGGGTTGACCTGGTGACCGGACTTGTTGACGCCCTGGGCTTCACTCCCAAAAAACAACCAGGAGTGCGGACGCAGGACCCGCAAAACCACCAGGGCCTTAAGCCTCCATCAAGTCCCTGCCCCACATGGGCTTAAGCCTCCAACGAGCGCCCCCCGCACCTGGGCAAGGTCCCATTAGCTTGCCTAGGGCTGACCTGGTGGCTGCAAGGCTCCATTGGCTTACCTGGGTTTGCCTTGGTGCCTGCTAGGCCCCATTCGCTTGAATTGGGTTGACCTGATGGCTGCAAGGCCCCATTCGCTTCCCTGGGGTTGACCTGGTTTCTAAAATTCCCCCGAGGCATGCTTGGGGTTGTCCTGGTGCCAGGACTTGCTGCCGCCCTGGGCTTCACTCCCTAAAAACCACCGGGAGTGCGAACGCAGGACCCTCACAACCGCCAGGGGCTTAAGCCTCAATCAAGTGCCCCCCCCACCTGGGCCAGGCCCCATTCCCTTCCCAGGGTTGACCTGGTGGCTGCAAGGCCCCATTCGCTTACCTGGGGTTGACCTGCTGGCTGCAAGTCCCCATTCGCATACCTGGGTTTGCCTTGGGGCCTGCTAGGCCCCATTCACTTTCCTTGTGTTGACCTGCTGGCTGCAAGGCCCCATGCGCTTGCCTGGGGTTGACCTGGGCTCCAAAAGTCCCCCTAGGTGTGCCTGGGGTTGTCCTGGAGCCCGGACTTGCTGCCGCCGTTGGGCTTCACTCCAAAAAAACCACCGGGAATGCGGACGCAGGACCCGCACATCCACCAGGGCCTTAAGCTTCCATCAAGTGCCCCCCGACACCCGGACTTAAGCCTCCAAGGAGTGCCCCCCACCACCTGCCCCAGGCCCCATTCACTTGCCTGAGGTTGACCTGGTGACTGCAGGGCCCCATAGGCTTGCAGGGGGTCGACGTGGTGGCTGCAAGGCCCCATTCGCTTGCCCGGGGTTGACCTGGTGGCTGCAAGGCCCCAATCGCTTGCCTGGCATTCACCTGCTGTCTGCAAGTCCCCATTCACTTGCCTCGAGTTTCCCTGGTGTCTGCAAGGCCCCATTCGCTTGCCTAGGGTTGACCTGGGCTCCAAAAGTTCCCCTAGGCATGCCTAGGGTTCTCCTGGAGCCTGGACTTGCTGCCGCCCTTGGGCTTCACTCCCAAAAAACCACCGGAAGTGCGGACGCAGGACCCCCACAACCACCAGGGCCTTAACCTTCCATCAAGTGCCCCCCCGCACACGGACTTAAGCCTCCAAGGAGTGCCTCCCCAAACCGGGCCAGGCCCCATTCCCTTCCCAGGCTTGACCTGGTGGCTCCAAGGCCCCATTCACATGCCTGGGGTTGACCTGCTGGCTGCAGGGCCCCATAGGCTTGCAGGGGGTCGACCTGGTGGCTGCAAGGCCCCACTCGCTTGCCCGGGGTTGACCTGGTGGCTGCAAGGCCCCATTCACTTGCCTCGTGTTTACCTGGTGTCTGCAAGGCCCCATTCGCTTGTCTGGGGTTGACCTGGGCTCCAAAAGTTCCCCTAGGAATGCCTTGGGTTGACCTGGTGACCGGACTTGCTGCCACCCTGGGCTTCACTCGCAAAAAACCACCGGGAGTGCGGTCGCAGGACATGCACAACCACCTGGGCCTTAAGCATCCATCAAGTGCTCCCCACACATGGGCTTAAGCCTCCAACAAGTGCCCCCTGCACCTGGGCCAGGCCCCATTAGCTTGCCTAGGGTTGACCTGGTGGCTGCAAGGCCCCATTCGCTTACCTGGGCTTGCCTTTGTGGCTGCAAGGCTCCATTCGCTTACCTCGGTTTGCCTTGGTGCCTGCTAGGCCGCATTCGCTTGAATTGGGTTTACCTGATGGCTGCAAGGCCCCATTCGCTTGCCTGGGGTTAACCTGGTCTCTAAAATTCCCCCGAGGCATGCTTGGGGTTGTCCTGGTGCCCGGACTTGCTGCCGCCCTGGGCTTCACTCGCAAAAAACCACCGGGAGTGCGGACGCAGGACCTGCACAACCACCAGGGGCTTAAGCCTCCATCAAGTGCCCCCCCCACACCCGCTTAAGCCTCCAACAAGTGCCCCCCGACCTGGGCCAGGCCCCATTCCCTTCCCAGGGTTGACCTGGTGGCTGCAAGGCCCCATTCGCTTACCTGGGATTCACCTTCTGGCTGCAAGGCCCCATTCACTTACCTGGGTTTGCCTTGGTGCCTGCTAGGCCCCATTTGCTTGCCTTGGGTTGACCTGGTGGCTGCAAGGCCCCATTCGCTTGCCTGGGGTTGACCTGGGCTCTAAAATTCCCCTTAGGCATGCCTGGTGTTGTCCTGGAGCCTGCACTTGCTGCCGCCCTTGGGCTTCACTCTCAAAAATCCACCGGGAGTGCGGACGCAGGACCCCCACAACCACCAGGGCCTTAATCTTCCATCAAGTGCCCCCCCGCACACGGACTTAATCCTCCAAGGAATGCCTCCCCAAACCGGGCCAGGCCCCATTCCCTTCCCAGGGTTGACCTGGTGGCTGCAAGGCCCCATTCGCTTGCCCGGGTTTGACCTGGTGGCTGAAAGTCCCCATTCACATGCCTGGGGTTGACCTGCTGGCTGCAGGGCCCCATAGGCTTGCAGGGGGTCGACCTGGTGGCTGCAAGGCCCCACTCGCTTGCCCGGGGTTGACCTGGTGGCTGCAAGGCCCCATTCACTTGCCTCGTGTTTACCTGGTGTCTGCAAGGCCCCATTCGCTTGTCCGGGGTTGACCTGGGCTCCAAAAGTTCCCCTAGGCATGCCTTGGGTTGACCTGGTGACCCGACTTGCTGCCGCCCTGGGCTTCACTCCCAAAAAACCACCGGGAGTGCGGAAGCAGGACCCGCAAAACCACCAGGGCCTTAAGCCTCAATCAAGTGCCTCCCCCACCTGGGCTTAAGCCTCCAACGAGTACCCCCCGCACCTGGGCAAGGTCCCATTAGCTTGCCTAGGGCTGACCTGGTGGCTGCAAGGCTCCATTGGCTGACCTGGGTTTGCCTTGGTGCCTGCTAGGCCCCATTCGCTTGAATTGGGTTGACCTGGTGGCTGCAAGGCCCCAATCGCTTGCCTGGCATTCACCTGCTGTCTAAAAGTCCCCATTCACTTGCCTTGAGTTTCCCTGGTGTCTGCAAGGCCCCATTCGCTTGCCTAGGGTTGACCTGGGCTCCAAAAGTTCCCCTAGGCATGCCTTGGGTTGACCTGGTGACCGGACTTGTTGACGCCCTGGGCTTCACTCCCAAAAAACAACCAGGAGTGCGGACGCAGGACCCGCAAAACCACCAGGGCCTTAAGCCTCCATCAAGTCCCTGCCCCACATGGGCTTAAGCCTCCAACCAGTGCCCCCCGCACCTGGGCAAGGTCCCATTAGCTTGCCTAGGGCTGACCTGGTGGCTGCAAGGCTCCATTGGCTTACCTGGGTTTGCCTTGGTGCCTGCTAGGCCCCATTCGCTTGAATTGGGTTGACCTGATGGCTGCAAGGCCCCATTCGCTTCCCTGGGGTTGACCTGGTTTCTAAAATTCCCCCGAGGCATGCTTGGGGTTGTCCTGGTGCCAGGACTTGCTGCCGCCCTGGGCTTCACTCCCTAAAAACCACCGGGAGTGCGAACGCAGGACCCTCACAACCGCCAGGGGCTTAAGCCTCAATCAAGTGCCCCCCCCACCTGGGCCAGGCCCCATTCCCTTCCCAGGGTTGACCTGGTGGCTGCAAGGCCCCATTCGCTTACCTGGGGTTGACCTGCTGGCTGCAAGTCCCCATTCGCATACCTGGGTTTGCCTTGGTGCCTGCTAGGCCCCATTCACTTGCCTTGTGTTGACCTGCTGGCTGCAAGGCCCCATGCGCTTGCCTGGGGTTGACCTGGGCTCCAAAAGTCCCCCTAGGCGTGCCTGGGGTTGTTCTGGAGCCCGGACTTGCTGCCGCCGTTGGGCTTCACTCCAAAAAAACCACCGGGAATGCGGACGCAGGACCCGCACATCCACCAGGGCCTTAAGCTTCCATCAAGTGCCCCCCGACACCCGGACTTAAGCCTCCAAGGAGTGCCCCCCACCACCTGCCCCAGGCCCCATTCACTTGCCTGAGGTTGACCTGGTGACTGCAGGGCCCCATAGGCTTGCAGGGGGTCGACGTGGTGGCTGCAAGGCCCCATTCGCTTGCCCGGGGTTGACCTGGTGGCTGCAAGGCCCCAATCGCTTGCCTGGCATTCACCTGCTGTCTGCAAGTCCCCATTCACTTGCCTCGAGTTTCCCTGGTGTCTGCAAGGCCCCATTCGCTTGCCTAGGGTTGACCTGGGCTCCAAAAGTTCCCCTAGGCATGCCTAGGGTTCTCCTGGAGCCTGGACTTGCTGCCGCCCTTGGGCTTCACTCCCAAAAAACCACCGGAAGTGCGGACGCAGGACCCCCACAACCACCAGGGCCTTAACCTTCCATCAAGTGCCCCCCCGCACACGGACTTAAGCCTCCAAGGAGTGCCTCCCCAAACCGGGCCAGGCCCCATTCCCTTCCCAGGCTTGACCTGGTGGCTCCAAGGCCCCATTCACATGCCTGGGGTTGACCTGCTGGCTGCAGGGCCCCATAGGCTTGCAGGGGGTCGACCTGGTGGCTGCAAGGCCCCACTCGCTTGCCCGGGGTTGACCTGGTGGCTGCAAGGCCCCATTCACTTGCCTCGTGTTTACCTGGTGTCTGCAAGGCCCCATTCGCTTGTCTGGGGTTGACCTGGGCTCCAAAAGTTCCCCTAGGAATGCCTTGGGTTGACCTGGTGACCGGACTTGCTGCCGCCCTGGGCTTCACTCCCAAAAAACCACCGGGAGTGCGGAAGCAGGACCCGCAAAACCACCAGGGCCTTAAGCCTCCATCAAGTGCCTCCCCCACATGGGCTTAAGCCTCCAACGAGTGCTCCCCGCACCTGGGCAAGGTCCCATTAGCTTGCCTAGGGCTGACCTGGTGGCTGCAAGGCGCCATTGGCTTACCTGGGTTTGCCTTGGTGCCTGCTAGGCCCCATTCGCTTGAATTGGGTTGACCTGATGGCTGCAAGGCCCCATTCGCTTGCCCGGGGTTGACCTGGTGGCTGCCAAGCCCCAATCACTTGCCTGGCATTCACCTGCTGTCTGCAAGTCCCCATTCACTTGCCTCGAGTTTCCCTGGTGTCTGCAAGGCCCCATTCGCTTGCCTAGGGTTGACCTGGGCTCCAAAAGTTCCCCTAGGAATGCCTGGAGTTGACCTGGTGACCAGACTTGCTGCCACCCTGGGCTTCACTCGCAAAAAACCACCGCAAAAAACCACCGGGAGTGCGGACGCAGGACCTGCACAACCACCAGGGCCTTAAGCATCCATCAAGTGCCCCCCCCACACGGGCTTAAGCCTCCAACAAGTGCCCCCCGCACCTGGACCAGGCCCCATTAGCTTGCCTAGGGTTGACCTGGTGGCTGCAAGGCCCCATTCGCTTACCTGGGGTGGACCTGCTGGCTGCAAGGCCCCATTCGCTTGCCTGGGGTTGACCTGGGCTCCAAAAGTCCTCCTAGGTGTGCCTGGGGTTGTCCTAGAGCCCGGACTTGCTGCCGCCGTTGGGCTTCACTCCAAAAAAAACCACCGGGAATGCGGACTCAGGACCCGCACATCCACCAGGGCCTTAAGCTTCCATCAAGTGCCCCCCGACACCAGGACTTAAGCCTCCAAGGAGTGCCCCGAACCACCTGCCCCAGGCCCCATTCACTTGCCTGAGGTTGACCTGGTGGCTGCAGGGCCCCATAGGCTTGCAGGGGGTCGACGTGGTGGCTGCAAGGCCCCATTCGCTTGCACGGGGTTGACCTGGTGGCTGCAAGGCCCCATTCGCTTGCCTAGGGTTGACCTGGGCTCCAAAAGTTCCCCTAGGCATGCCTGGAGTTGACCTGTTGACCGGACTTGCTGCCACCCTGGGCTTCACTCGCAAAAAACCACCGGGAGTGCGGACGCAGGACCTGCACAACCACCAGGGCCTTAAGCATCCATCAAGTGACCCCCCCACACGGGCTTAAGCCTCCAACAAGTGCCCCCCGCACCTGGGCCAGGCCCCATTAGCTTGCCTAGGGTTGACCTGGTGGCTGCAAGGCCTCATTCGCTTACCTGGGATTCACCTTCTGGCTGCAAGGCCCCATTCGCTTACCTGGCTTTGCCTTGGTGCCTGCTAGGCCCCATTCGCTTGCCTTGGGTTGACCTGGTGGCTGCAAGGCCCCATTCGCTTGCCTGGGCTCGACCTGGGCTCCAAAAGTTCCCCTAGGCATGCCTTGGGTTGACCTGGTGACGGGACTTGCTGACGCCCTGGGCTTCACTCCCAAAAAACCACCGGGAGTGCGGACGCAGGACCTGCACAACCACCAGGGCCTTAAGCATCCATCAAGTGCCCCCCCCACACGGGCTTAAGCCTCCAACAAGTGCCCCCCGCACCTGGACCAGGCCCCATTAGCTTGCCTAGGGTTGACCTGGTGCCTGCAAGGCCCCATTCGCTTACCTGGGGTGGACCTGCTGGCTGCAAGGCCCCATTCGCTTGCCTGGGGTTGACCTGGGCTCCAAAAGTCCTCCTAGGTGTGCCTGGGGTTGTCCTAGAGCCCGGACTTGCTGCCGCCTTTCGGCTTCACTCCAAAAAAACCACCGGGAATGCGGACGCAGGACCCGCACATCCACCAGGGCCTTAAGCTTCCATCAAGTGCCCCCCGACACCCGGACTTAGCCTCAAAGGAGTGCCCCCCACCACCTGCCCCAGGTACCATTCACTTGCCTGAGGTTGACCTGGTGACTGCAGGGCCCCATAGGCTTGCAGGGGGTCGACGGGGTGGCTGCAAGGCCCCAATCGCTTGCCTGGCATTCACCTGCTGTCTGCAAGTCCCCATTCACTTGCCTCGAGTTTCCCTGGTGTCTGCAAGGCCCCATTCGCTTGCCTAGGGTTGACCTGGGCTCCAAAAGTTCCCCTAGGCATGCCTGGAGTTGACCTGTTGACCGGACTTGCTGCCACCCTGGGCTTCACTCACAAAAAACCACCGGGAGTGCGGACGCAGGACCTGCACAACCACCAGGGCCTTAAGCATCCATCAAGTGCTCCCCACACACGGGCTTAAGCCTCCAACAAGTGCCCCCCGCACCTGGGCCAGGCCACATTAGCTTGCCTAGGGCTGACCTGGTGGCTGCAAGGCTCCATTGGCTTACCTGGGTTTGCCTTGGTGCCTGCTAGGCCCCATTCGCTTGAATTGGGTTGACCTGATGGCTCCAAGGCCCCATTCGCTTGCCTGGGGTTGACCTGGTCTCTAAAATTCCCCCGAGGCATGCTTGGGGTTGTCCTGGTGCCAGGACATGCTGCCGCCCTGGGCTTCACTCCCTAAAAACCACCGGGAGTGCGAACGCAGGACCCTCACAACCGCCAGGGGCTTAAGCCTCAATCAAGTGCCCCCCCCACCTGGGCCAGGCCCCATTCCCTTCCCAGGGTTGACCTGGTGGCTGCAAGGCCCCATTCGCTTACCTGGGGTTCACCTGCTGGCTGCAAGGCCCCATTCGCATACCTGGGTTTGCCTTGGTGCCTGCTAGGCCCCATTCACTTGCCTTGGGTTGACCTGGTGGCTGCAAGGCCCCATGCGCTTGCCTGGGGTTGACCTGGGCTCCAAAAGTCCCCCTAGGCGTGCCTGGGGTTGTCCTGGAGCCCGGACTTGCTGCCGCCGTTGGGCTTCACTCCAAAAAAACCACCGGGAATGCGGACTCAGAACCCGCACATCCACCAGGGCCTTAAGCTTTCATCAAGTGCCCCCCGACACCCGGACTTAAGACTCCAAGGAGTGCCCCCCACCACCTGCCCCAGGCCCCATTCACTTGCCTGAGGTTGACCTGGTGACTGCAGGGCCCCATAGGCTTCCAGGGGGTCGATGTGGTGGCTGCAAGGCCCCATTCGCTTGCCCGGGGTTGACCTGGTGGCTGCAAGGCCCCAATCGCTTGCCTGGCATTCACCTGCTGTCTGCAAGTCCCCATTCACTTGCCTCGAGTTTCCCTGGTGTCTGCAAGGCCCCATTCGCTTGCCTAGGGTTGACCTGGGCTCCAAAAGTTCCCCTACGCATGCCTGGGGTTGTCCTGGAGCCCGGACTTGCTGCCGCCCTTGGGCTTCACTCCCAAAAAACCACCGGGAGTGCGGACGCAGGACCCCCACAACCACCAGGGCCTTAATCTTCCATCAAGTGCCCCCCCGCACACGGACTTAAGCCTCCAAGGAGTGCCTCCCCAAACCTGGCCAGGCCCCATTCCCTTCCCAAGGTTGACCTGGTGGCTGCAAGGCCCCATTCACATGCCTGGGGTTGACCTGGTGGCTGCAGGGCCCCATAGGCTTGCAGGGGGTCGACGTGGTGGCTGCAAGGCCCCATTCGCTTGCACGGGGTTGACCTGGTGGCTGCAAGGCCCCATTCGCTTCCCTAGGGTTGACCTGGGCTCCAAAAGTTCCCCTAGGCATGCCTGGAGTTGACCTGTTGACCCGACTTGCTGCCACCCTGGGCTTCACTCGCAAAAAACCACCGGGAGTGCGGACGCAGGACCTGCACAACCACCAGGGCCTTAAGCATCCATCAAGTGCCCCCCCCACACGGGCTTAAGCCTCCAACAAGTGCCCCCCGCACCTGGGCCAGGACCCATTTGTTTGCCTAGGGTTGACCTGGTGGCTGCAAGGCCCCATTCGCTTACCTGGGGTGGACCTGCTGGCTGCAAGGCCCCATTCGCTTACCTGGGCTTGCCTTTGTGCCTGCTAGGCCCCATTCGCTTCCATGGGGTTGACCTGGTGTCTGCAAGGCCCCATTTGCTTGCCTGGGGTTGTCCTGGGCTCCAAAAGTTCCCCTAGGCATGACTGGAGTCCACCTGGTGACCGGACTTGCTGCCGCCCTGGGCTTCACTCCCTAAAAACCACCGGGAGTGCAGACGCAGGACCCTCACAACCGCCAGGGGCTTAAGCCTCCATCAAGTGCCCCCCCCACACCCGCTTAAGCCTCCAACAAGTGCCCCCCGACCTGGGCCAGGCCCTATTCCCTTCCCAGGGTTGACCTGGTGGCTGCAAGGCCCCATTCGCTTACCTGGGATTGACCTTCTGGCTGCAAGGCCCCATTCGCTTACCTGGCTTTGCCTTGGTGCCTGCTAGGCCCCATTCGCTTGCCTTGGGTTGACCTGGTGGCTGCAAGGCCCCATTCGCTTGCCTGGGCTCGACCTGGGCTCCAAAAGTTCCCCTAGGCATGCCTTTCGGTTGACCTGGTGACCGGACTTGCTGACGCCCTGGGCTTCACTCCCAAAAAACCACCGGGAGTGCGGACGCAGGACCCGCAAAACCACCAGGGCCTTAAGCCTCCATCAAGTCCCTCCCCCACATGGGCTTAAGCCTCCAACGAGTCCCCCCGCACCTGGGCAAGGTCCCATTAGCTTGCCCGGGGTTGACCTGGTGGCTGCAAGGCCCCAATCGCTTGCCTGGCATTCACCTGCTGTCTGCAAGTCCCCATTCACTTGCCTCGAGTTTCCCTGGTGTCTGCAAGGCCCCATTCGCTTGCCTAGGGTTGACCTGGGCTCCAAAAGTTCCCCTAGGCATGCCTGGAGTTGACCTGTTGACCGGACCTGCTGCCACCCTGGGCTTCACTCGCAAAAAACCACCGGGAGTGCGGACGCAGGACCTGCACAACCACCAGGGCCTTAAGCATCCATCAAGTGCCCCCCCCACACGGGCTTAAGCCTCCAACAAGTGCCCCCCGCACCTGGGCCAGGCCACATTAGCTTGTCTAGGGTGGACCTGCTGGCTGCCAGGCCCCATTCATTTACCTGGGCCTGCCTTTGTGCCTGCTAGGCCCCATTCCCTTCCATGGGGTTGACCTGGTGTCTGCAAGGCCCCGTTCACTTGCCTCGCTTTTACCTGGTGTCTGCAAGGCCCCATTTGCTTGCCTGGGGTTGTCCTGGGCTCCAAAAGTTCCCCTAGGCATGCCTGCAGTGGACCTGGTGACCGGACTTGCTGCCGCCCTGGGCTTCACTCCCTAAAAACCACCGGGAGTGCGGACGCAGGACCCTCACGACCGCCAGGGGCTTAAGCCTCCATCAAGTGCCCCCCCCACACCCGCTTAAGCCTCCAACAAGTGCCCCCCGACCTGGGCCAGGCCCCATTCCCTTCCCAGGGTTGACCTGGTGGCTGCAAGGCCCCATTCGCTTACCTGGGATTGACCTTCTGGTTGCAAGGCCCCATTCGCTTACCTGGGTTTGCCTTGGTGCCTGCTAGGCCCCATTCGCTTGCCTTGGGTTGACCTGGTGGCTGCAAGGCCCCATTCGCTTGCCTGGGGTTGACCTGGGCTCCAAAACTCCCCTTAGGCGTGCCTGGGGTTGTCCTGGAGCCCGGACTTGCTGCCGCCGTTGGGCTTCACTCCAAAAAAACCACCGGGAGTGCGGACGCAGGACCCGCACATCCACCAGGGCCTTAAGCTTCCATCAAGTGCCCCCCGACACCCGGACTTAGCCTCAAAGGAGTGCCCCCCACCACCTGCCCCAGGTACCATTCACTTGCCTGAGGTTGACCTGGTGACTGCAGGGCCCCATAGGCTTGCAGGGGGTCGACGGGGTGGCTGCAAGGCCCCATTCGCTTGCCCGGGGTTGACCTGGTGGCTGCAAGGCCCCAGTCGCTTGCCTGGCATTCACCTGCTGTCTGCAAGTCCCCGTTCACTTGCCTCGAGTTTCCCTGGTGTCTGCAAGGCCCCATTCGCTTGCCTTGGGTTGACCTGGTGGCTGCAAGGCCCCATTCGCTTGCCTGGGGTTGACCTGGGCTCCAAAATTCCCCATGGCATGCCTGGGGTTGTCCTGGAGCCTGGACTTGCTGCCGCCCTTGGGCTTCACTCCCAAAAAACCACCGGGAGTGCGGACGCAGGACCTGCACAACCACCAGGGCCTTAAGCATCCATCAAGTGCCCCCCCCACAAGGGCTTAAGCCTCCAACAAGTGCCCCCCGCACCTGGACCAGGCCCCATTAGCTTGCCTAGGGTTGACCTGGTGCCTGCAAGGCCCCATTCGCTTACCTGCGGTGGACCTGCTGGCTGCAAGGCCCCATTCGCTTGCCTGGGGTTGACCTGGGCTCCAAAAGTCCTCCTAGGTGTGCCTGGGGTTGTCCTAGAGCCCGGACTTGCTGCCGCCTTTCGGCTTCACTCCAAAAAAACCACCGGGAATGCGGACGCAGGACCCGCACATCCACCAGGGCCTTAAGCTTCCATCAAGTGCCCCCCGACACCCGGACTTAAGCCTCCAAGGAGTGCCCCCCACCACCTGCCCCAGGCCCCATTCACTTGCCTGAGGTTGACCTGGTGACTGCAGGGCCCCATAGGCTTGCAGGGGGTCGACGGGGTGGCTGAAAGGCCCCAATCGCTTGCCTGGCATTCACCTGCTGTCTGCAAGTCCCCATTCACTTGCCTCGAGTTTCCCTGGTGTCTGCAAGGCCCCATTCGCTTGCCTAGGGTTGACCTGGGCTCCAAAAGTTCCCCTAGGCATGCCTGGAGTTGACCTGTTGACCGGACTTGCTGCCACCCTGGGCTTCACTCGCAAAAAACCACCGGGAGTGCGGACGCAGGACCTGCACAACCACCAGGGCCTTAAGCATCCATCAAGTGCTCCCCACACACGGGCTTAAGCCTCCAACAAGTGCCCCCCGCACCTGGGCCAGGCCACATTAGCTTGCCTAGGGCTGACCTGGTGGCTGCAAGGCTCCATTGGCTTACCTGGGTTTGCCTTGGTGCCTGCTAGGCCCCATTCGCTTGAATTGGGTTGACCTGATGGCTGCAAGGCCCCATTCGCTTGCCTGGGGTTGACCTGGTCTCTAAAATTCCCCCGAGGCATGCTTGGGGTTGTCCTGGTGCCAGGACTTGCTGCCGCCCTGGGCTTCACTCCCTAAAAACCACCGGGAGTGCGAACGCAGGACCCTCACAACCGCCAGGGGCTTCAGCCTCAATCAAGTGCCCCCCCCACCTGGGCCAGGCCCCATTCCCTTCCCAGGGTTGACCTGGTGGCTGCAAGGCCCCATTCGCTTACCTGGGGTTGACCTGGTGTCTGCAAGGCCCCATTTGCTTGCCTGGGGTTGTCCTGGGCTCCAAAAGTTCCCCTAGGCATGACTGGAGTCCACCTGGTGACCGGACTTGCTGCCGCCCTGGGCTTCACTCCCTAAAAACCACCGGGAGTGCGGACGCAGGACCCTCACAACCGCCAGGGGCTTAAGCCTCCATCAAGTGCCCCCCCCACACCCACTTAAGCCCCCAACAAGTCCCCCCGACCTGGGCCAGGCCCTATTCCCTTCCCAGGGTTGACCTGGTGGCTGCAAGGCCTCATTCGCTTACCTGGGATTCACCTTCTGGCTGCAAGGCCCCATTCGCTTACCTGGCTTTGCCTTGGTGCCTGCTAGGCCCCATTCGCTTGCCTTGGGTTGACCTGGTGGCTGCAAGGCCCCATTCGCTTGCCTGGGCTCGACCTGGGCTCCAAAAGTTCCCCTAGGCATGCCTTGGGTTGACCTGGTGACGGGACTTGCTGACGCCCTGGGCTTCACTCCCAAAAAACCACCGGGAGTGCGGACGCAGGACCTGCACAACCACCAGGGCCTTAAGCATCCATCAAGTGCCCCCCCCACACGGGCTTAAGCCTCCAACAAGTGCCCCCCGCACCTGGACCAGGCCCCATTAGCTTGCCTAGGGTTGACCTGGTGCCTGCAAGGCCCCATTCGCTTACCTGGGGTGGACCTGCTGGCTGCAAGGCCCCATTCGCTTGCCTGGGGTTGACCTGGGCTCCAAAAGTCCTCCTAGGTGTGCCTGGGGTTGTCCTAGAGCCCGGACTTGCTGCCGCCTTTCGGCTTCACTCCAAAAAAACCACCGGGAATGCGGACGCAGGACCCGCACTTCCACCAGGGCCTTAAGCTTCCATCAACTGCCCCCCGACACCCGGACTTAAGCCTCCAAGGAGTGCCCCCCACCACCTGCCCCAGGCCCCATTCACTTGCCTGAGGTTGACCTGGTGACTGCAGGGCCCCATAGGCTTGCAGGGGGTCGACGGGGTGGCTGCAAGGCCCCATTCGCTTCCCCGGTGTTGACCTGGTGGCTGCAAGGCCCCAATCGCTTGCCTGGCATTCACCTGCTGTCTGCAAGTCCCCATTCACTTGCCTCGAGTTTCCCTGGTGTCTGCAAGGCCCCATTCGCTTGCCTAGAGTTGACCTGGGCTCCAAAAGTTCCCCTACGCATGCCTGGGGTTGTCCTGGAGCCCGGACTTGCTGCCGCCCTTGGGCTTCACTCCCAAAAAACCACCGGGAGTGCGGACGCAGGACCCCCACAACCACCAGGGCCTTAATCTTCCATCAAGTGCCCCCCCGCACACGGACTTAAGCCTCCAAGGAGTGCCTCCCCAAACCGGGCCAGGCCCCATTCCCTTCCCAAGGTTGACCTGGTGGCTGCAAGGCCCCATTCACTTGCCTCGTGTTTACCTTGTGTCTGCAAGGCCCCATTCGCTTGTCCGGGGTTGACCTGGGCTCCAAAAGTTCCCCTAGGCATGCCTTGGGTTGACCTGGTGACCGGACTTGCTGCCGCCCTGGGCTTCACTCCCAAAAAACCACCGGGAGTGCGGAAGCAGGACCCGCAAAACCACCAGGGCCTTAAGCCTCAATCAAGTGCCTCCCCCACCTGGGCTAAAGCCTCCAACGAGTATCCACCGCACCTGGGCAAGGTCCCATTAGCTTGCCTAGGGCTGACCTGGTGGCTGCAAGGCTCCATTGGCTGACCTGGGTTTGCCTTGTTGCCTGCTAGGCCCCATTCGCTTGAATTGGGTTGACCTGGTGGCTGCAAGGCCCCAATCGCTTGCCTGGCATTCACCTGCTGTCTGCAAGGCCCCATTCGCTTGCCTAGGGTTGACCTGGGCTCCAAAAGTTCCCCTAGGAATGCCTGGAGTTGACCTGGTGACCAGACTTGCTGCCACCCTGGGCTTCACTCGCAAAAAACCACCGGGAGTGCGGACGCAGGACCTGCACAACCACCAGGGCCTTAAGCATCCATCAAGTGCCCCCCCCACACGGGCTTAAGCCTCCAACAAGTGCCCCCCGCACCTGGACCAGGCCCCATTAGCTTGCCTAGGGTTGACCTGGTGCCTGCAAGGCCCCATTCGCTTGCCTGGGGTTGACCTGGGCTCCAAAAGTCCTCCTAGGTGTGCCTGGGGTTGTCCTAGAGCCCGGACTTGCTGCCGCCGTTGGGCTTCACTCCAAAAAAACCACCGGGAATGCGGACTCAGGACCCGCACATCCACCAGGGCCTTAAGCTTCCATGAAGTGCCCCCCGACACCAGGACTTAAGCCTCCAAGGAGTGCCCCCCACCACCTGCCCCAGGCCCCATTCACTTGCCTGAGGTTGACCTGGTGGCTGCAGGGCCCCATAGGCTTGCAGGGGGTCGACGGGGTGGCTGCAAGGCCCCATTCGCTTGCACGGGGTTGACCTGGTGGCTGCAAGGCCCCATTCGCTTGCCTAGGGTTGACCTGGGCTCCAAAAGTTCCCCTAGGCATGCCTGGAGTTGACCTGTTGACCGGACTTGCTGCCACCCTGGGCTTCACTCGCAAAAAACCACCGGGAGTGCGGACGCAGGACCTGCACAACCACCAGGGCCTTAAGCATCCATCAAGTGCCCCCCCCACACGGGCTTAAGCCTCCAACAAGTGCCCCCCGCACCTGGGCCAGGCCCCATTAGCTTGCCTAGGGTTGACCTGGTGGCTGCAAGGCCCCATTCGCTTACCTGGGGTGGACCTGCTGGCTGCAAGGCCCCATTCGCTTACCTGGGCTTGCCTTTGTGCCTGCTAGGCCCCATTCGCTTCCATGAGGTTGACCTGGTGTCTGCAAGGCCCCATTCGCTTGCCTGGGGTTGTCCTGGGCTCCAAAAGTTCCCCTAGGCATGCCTGCAGTGGACCTGGTGACCGGACTTGCTGCCGCCCTGGGCTTCACTCCCTAAAAACCACCGGGAGTGCGGACGCAGGACCCTCACAACCGCCAGGGGCTTAAGCCTCCATCAAGTGCCCCCCCCACACCCGCTTAAGCCCCCAACAAGTGCCCCCCGACCTGGGCCAGGCCCTATTCCCTTCCCAGGGTTGACCTGGTGGCTGCAAGGCCTCATTCGCTTACCTGGGATTCACCTTCTGGCTGCAAGGCCCCATTCGCTTACCTGGCTTTGCCTTGGTGCCTGCTAGGCCCCATTCGCTTGCCTTGGGTTGACCTGGTGGCTGCAAGGCCCCATTCGCTTGCCTGGGCTCGACCTGGGCTCCAAAAGTTCCCCTAGGCATGCCTTGGGTTGACCTGGTGACGGGACTTGCTGACGCCCTGGGCTTCACTCCCAAAAAACCACCGGGAGTGCGGACGCAGGACCTGCACAACCACCAGGGCCTTAAGCATCCATCAAGTGCCCCCCCCACACGGGCTTAAGCCTCCAACAAGTGCCCCCCGCACCTGGACCAGGCCCCATTAGCTTGCCTAGGGTTGACCTGGTGCCTGCAAGGCCCCATTCGCTTACCTGGGGTGGACCTGCTGGCTGCAAGGCCCCATTCGCTTGCCTGGGGTTGACCTGGGCTCCAAAAGTCCTCCTAGGTGTGCCTGGGGTTGTCCTAGAGCCCGGACTTGCTGCCGCCTTTCGGCTTCACTCCAAAAAAACCACCGGGAATGCGGACGCAGGACCCGCACATCCACCAGGGCCTTAAGCTTCCATCAAGTGCCCCCCGACACCCGGTCTTAAGCCTCCAAGGAGTGCCCCCCACCACCTGCCCCAGGCCCCATTCACTTGCCTGAGGTTGACCTGGTGACTGCAGGGCCCCATAGGCTTGCAGGGGGTCGACGGGGTGGCTGAAAGGCCCCAATCGCTTGCCTGGCATTCACCTGCTGTCTGCAAGTCCCCATTCACTTGCCTCGAGTTTCCCTGGTGTCTGCAAGGCCCCATTCGCTTGCCTAGGGTTGACCTGGGCTCCAAAAGTTCCCCTAGGCATGCCTGGAGTTGACCTGTTGACCGGACTTGCTGCCACCCTGGGCTTCACTCACAAAAAACCACCGGGAGTGCGGACGCAGGACCTGCACAACCACCAGGGCCTTAAGCATCCATCAAGTGCTCCCCACACACGGGCTTAAGCCTCCAACAAGTGTCCCCCGCACCTGGGCCAGGCCACATTAGCTTGCCTAGGGCTGACCTGGTGGCTGCAAGGCTCCATTGGCTTACCTGGGTTTGCCTTGGTGCCTGCTAGGCCCCATTCGCTTGAATTGGGTTGACCTGATGGCTGCAAGGCCCCATTCGCTTGCCTGGGGTTGACCTGGTCTCTAAAATTCCCCCGAGGCATGCTTGGGGTTGTCCTGGTGCCAGGACTTGCTGCCGCCCTGGGCTTCACTCCCTAAAAACCACCGGGAGTGCGAACGCAGGACCCTCACAACCGCCAGGGGCTTAAGCCTCAATCAAGTGCCCCCCCCACCTGGGCCAGGCCCCATTCCCTTCCCAGGGTTGACCTGGTGGCTGCAAGGCCCCATTCGCTTACCTGGGGTTGACCTGCTGGCTGCAAGGCCCCATTCGCTTACCTGGGCTTGCCTTTGTGCCTGCTAGGCCCCATTCGTTTCCATGGGGTTGATCTGGTGTCTGCAAGGCCCCGTTCACTTGCCTCGCTTTTACCTGGTGTCTGCAAGGCCCCATTTGCTTGCCTGGGGTTGTCCTGGGCTCCAAAAGTTCCCCTAGGCATGCCTGCAGTGGACCTGGTGACCGGACTTGCTGCCGCCCTGGGCTTCACTCCCTAAAAACCACCGGGAGTGCGGACGCAGGACCCTCACAACCGCCAGGGGCTTAAGCCTCCATCAAGTGCCCCCCCCACACCCGCTTAAGCCTCCAACAAGTGCCCCCTGACCTGGGCCAGGCCCCATTCCCTTCCCAGGGTTGACCTGGTGGCTGCAAGGTCCCATTCGCTTACCTGGGATTGACCTTCTGGTTGCAAGGCCCCATTCGCTTACCTGGGTTTGCCTTGGTGCCTGCTAGGCCCTATTCGCTTCCATGGGGTTGACCTGGTGGCTGCAAGGCCCCATTCGCTTGCCTGGGGTTGTCCTGGGCTCCAAAACTCCCCTTAGGCGTGCCTGCGGTTGTCCTGGAGCCCGGACTTGCTGCCGCCGTTGGGCTTCACTCCAAAAAAACCACCGGGAGTGCGGACGCAGGACCCGCACATCCACCAGGGCCTTAAGCTTCCATCAAGTGCCCCCCGACACCCGGACTTAAGCCTCAAAGGAGTGCCCCCCACCACCTGCCGCAGGTCCCATTCACTTGGCTGAGGTTGACCTGGTGACTGCAGGGCCCCATAGGCTTGCAGGGGGTCGACGTGGTGGCTGCAAGGCCCCTTTTCGCTTGCCCGGGGTTGACCTGGTGGCTGCAAGGCCCTAGTCGCTTGCCTGGCATTCACCTGCTGTCTGCAAGTCCCCATTCACTTGCCTCGAGTTTCCCTGGTGTCTGCAAGGCCCCATTCGCTTGCCTTGGGTTGACCTGGTGGCTGCAAGGCCCCATTCGCTTGCCTGGGTTTGCCTTGGTGCCTGCTAGGCCCCATTCGCTTGCCTTGGGTTGACCTGGTGGCTGCAAGGCCCCATTTGCTTGCCTGGGGTTGACCTGGGCTCCAAAAGTTCCCCTAGGCATGCCTTGGGTTGACCTGGTGACCGGACTTGCTGCAGCCCTGGGCTTCACTCCCAAGAAACCACCGGGAGTGCGGACGCAGGACCCGCAAAACCACCAGGGCCTTAAGCCTCAATCAAGTGCCTCCCCCACATGGGCTTAAGCCTCCAACCAGTGCCCCCCGCACCTGGGCAAGGTCCCATTAGCTTGCCTAGGGCTGACCTGGTGCCTGCAAGGCTCCATTGGCTTACCTGGGTTTGCCTTGGTGCCTGCTAGTCCCCATTCGCTTGAATTGGGTTGACCTGATGGCTGCAAGGCCCCATTCGCTTGCCTGGGGTTGACCTGGGCTCCAAAATTCCCCCGAGGCATGCCTGGGGTTGTCCTGGTGCCCGGACTTGCTGCCGCCCTGGGCTTCACTCCCTAAAAACCACCGGGAATGCGGACGCAGGACCCGCACATCCACCAGGGCCTTAAGCTTCCATCAAGTGCCTTCCGATACCCGGACTTAAGCCTCCAAGGAGTGCCCCCCACCACCTGCCCCAGGCCCCATTCACTTGCCTGAGGTTGACCTGGTGACTGCAGGGCCCCACAGGCTTGCAGGGGGTCGACGTGGTGGCTGGAAGGCCCCATTCGCCTGCCCGGGGTTGACCTGGTGGCTGCAAGGCCCCAATCGCTTGCCTGGCATTCACCTGCTGTCTCAAGTCCCCATTCACTTGCCTCGAGTTTCCCTGGTGTCTGCAAGGCCCCATTCGCTTGCCTAGGGTTGACCTGGGCTCCAAAAGTTCCCCTAGGCATGCCTGGAGTTGACCTGTTGACCGGACCTGCTGCCACCCTGGGCTTCACTCGCAAAAAACCACCGGGAGTGCGGACGCAGGACCTGCACAACCACCAGGGCCTTAAGCATCCATCAAGTGCCCCCCCCACACGGGCTTAAGCCTCCAACAAGTGCCCCCCGCACCTGGGCCAGGCCCCATTAGCTTGCCTAGGGTGGACCTGCTGGCTGCAAGACCCCATTCGTTTACCTGGGCTTGCCTTTGTGCCTGCTAGGCCCCATTCGCTTCCCTGGGGTTGACCTGGTGTCTGCAAGGCCCCGTTCACTTGCCTCGCTTTTACCTGGTGTCTGCAAGGCCCCATTTGCTTGCCTGGGGTGGTCCTGGGCTCCAAAAGTTCCCCTAGGCATGCCTGCAGTGGACCTGGTGACCGGACTTGCTGCCGCCCTGGGCTTCACTCCCTAAAAACCACCGGGAGTGCGGACGCAGGACCCTCACAACCGCCAGGGGCTTAAGCCTCCATCAAGTGCCCCCCCCACACCCGCTTAAGCCTCCAACAAGTGCCCCCCGACCTGGGCCAGGCCCCATTCCCTTCCCAGGGTTGACCTGGTGGCTGCAAGGCCCCATTCGCTTACCTGGGATTGACCTTCTGGTTGCAAGGCCCCATTCGCTTACCTGGGTTTGCCTTGGTGCCTGCTAGGCCCCATTCGCTTGCCTTGGGTTGACCTGGTGGCTGCAAGGCCCCATTCGCTTGCCTGGGGTTGACCTGGGCTCCAAAACTCCCTTCTAGGCGTGCCTGAGGTTGTCCTGGAGCCCGGACTTGCTGCCGCCGTTGGGCTTCACTCCGAAAAAACCACCGGGAGTGCGGACGCAGGACCCGCACATCCACCAGGGCCTTAAGCTTCCATCAAGTGCCCCCCGACACCCGGACTTAGCCTCAAAGGAGTGCCCCCCACCACCTGCCCCAGGTACCATTCACTTGCCTGAGGTTGACCTGGTGACTGCAGGGCCCCATAGGCTTGCAGGGGGTCGACGGGGTGGCTGCAAGGCCCCATTCGCTTGCCCGGGGTTGACCTGGTGGCTGCAAGGCCCCAGTCGCTTACCTGGGCTTGCCTTTGTGCCTGCTAGGCCCCATTCGCTTCCATGAGGTTGACCTGGTGTCTGCAAGGCCCCATTTGCTTGCCTGGGGTTGTCCTGGGCTCCAAAAGTTCCCCTAGGCATGACTGGAGTCCACCTGGTGACCGGACTTGCTGCCGCCCTGGGCTTCACTCCCTAAAAACCACCGGGAGTGCGGACGCAGGACCCTCACAACCGCCAGGGGCTTAAGCCTCCATCAAGTGCCCCCCCCACACCCACTTAAGCCCCCAACAAGTCCCCCCGACCTGGGCCAGGCCCTATTCCCTTCCCAGGGTTGACCTGGTGGCTGCAAGGCCTCATTCGCTTACCTGGGATTCACCTTCTGGCTGCAAGGCCCCATTCGCTTACCTGGCTTTGCCTTGGTGCCTGCTAGGCCCCATTCGCTTGCCTTGGGTTGACCTGGTGGCTGCAAGGCCCCATTCGCTTGCCTGGGCTCGACCTGGGCTCCAAAAGTTCCCCTAGGCATGCCTTGGGTTGACCTGGTGACGGGACTTGCTGACGCCCTGGGCTTCACTCCCAAAAAACCACCGGGAGTGCGGACGCAGGACCTGCACAACCACCAGGGCCTTAAGCATCCATCAAGTGCCCCCCCCACACGGGCTTAAGCCTCCAACAAGTGCCCCCCGCACCTGGACCAGGCCCCATTAGCTTGCCTAGGGTTGACCTGGTGCCTGCAAGGCCCCATTCGCTTACCTGGGGTGGACCTGCTGGCTGCAAGGCCCCATTCGCTTGCCTGGGGTTGACCTGGGCTCCAAAAGTCCTCCTAGGTGTGCCTGGGGTTGTCCTAGAGCCCGGACTTGCTGCCGCCTTTCGGCTTCACTCCAAAAAAACCACCGGGAATGCGGACGCAGGACCCGCACTTCCACCAGGGCCTTAAGCTTCCATCAACTGCCCCCCGACACCCGGACTTAAGCCTCCAAGGAGTGCCCCCCACCACCTGCCCCAGGCCCCATTCACTTGCCTGAGGTTGACCTGGTGACTGCAGGGCCCCATAGGCTTGCAGGGGGTCGACGGGGTGGCTGCAAGGCCCCATTCGCTTCCCCGGTGTTGACCTGGTGGCTGCAAGGCCCCAATCGCTTGCCTGGCATTCACCTGCTGTCTGCAAGTCCCCATTCACTTGCCTCGAGTTTCCCTGGTGTCTGCAAGGCCCCATTCGCTTGCCTAGAGTTGACCTGGGCTCCAAAAGTTCCCCTACGCATGCCTGGGGTTGTCCTGGAGCCCGGACTTGCTGCCGCCCTTGGGCTTCACTCCCAAAAAACCACCGGGAGTGCGGACGCAGGACCCCCACAACCACCAGGGCCTTAATCTTCCATCAAGTGCCCCCCCGCACACGGACTTAAGCCTCCAAGGAGTGCCTCCCCAAACCGGGCCAGGCCCCATTCCCTTCCCAAGGTTGACCTGGTGGCTGCAAGGCCCCATTCACTTGCCTCGTGTTTACCTTGTGTCTGCAAGGCCCCATTCGCTTGTCCGGGGTTGACCTGGGCTCCAAAAGTTCCCCTAGGCATGCCTTGGGTTGACCTGGTGACCGGACTTGCTGCCGCCCTGGGCTTCACTCCCAAAAAACCACCGGGAGTGCGGAAGCAGGACCCGCAAAACCACCAGGGCCTTAAGCCTCAATCAAGTGCCTCCCCCACCTGGGCTAAAGCCTCCAACGAGTATCCACCGCACCTGGGCAAGGTCCCATTAGCTTGCCTAGGGCTGACCTGGTGGCTGCAAGGCTCCATTGGCTGACCTGGGTTTGCCTTGTTGCCTGCTAGGCCCCATTCGCTTGAATTGGGTTGACCTGGTGGCTGCAAGGCCCCAATCGCTTGCCTGGCATTCACCTGCTGTCTGCAAGGCCCCATTCGCTTGCCTAGGGTTGACCTGGGCTCCAAAAGTTCCCCTAGGAATGCCTGGAGTTGACCTGGTGACCAGACTTGCTGCCACCCTGGGCTTCACTCGCAAAAAACCACCGGGAGTGCGGACGCAGGACCTGCACAACCACCAGGGCCTTAAGCATCCATCAAGTGCCCCCCCCACACGGGCTTAAGCCTCCAACAAGTGCCCCCCGCACCTGGACCAGGCCCCATTAGCTTGCCTAGGGTTGACCTGGTGCCTGCAAGGCCCCATTCGCTTGCCTGGGGTTGACCTGGGCTCCAAAAGTCCTCCTAGGTGTGCCTGGGGTTGTCCTAGAGCCCGGACTTGCTGCCGCCGTTGGGCTTCACTCCAAAAAAACCACCGGGAATGCGGACTCAGGACCCGCACATCCACCAGGGCCTTAAGCTTCCATGAAGTGCCCCCCGACACCAGGACTTAAGCCTCCAAGGAGTGCCCCCCACCACCTGCCCCAGGCCCCATTCACTTGCCTGAGGTTGACCTGGTGGCTGCAGGGCCCCATAGGCTTGCAGGGGGTCGACGGGGTGGCTGCAAGGCCCCATTCGCTTGCACGGGGTTGACCTGGTGGCTGCAAGGCCCCATTCGCTTGCCTAGGGTTGACCTGGGCTCCAAAAGTTCCCCTAGGCATGCCTGGAGTTGACCTGTTGACCGGACTTGCTGCCACCCTGGGCTTCACTCGCAAAAAACCACCGGGAGTGCGGACGCAGGACCTGCACAACCACCAGGGCCTTAAGCATCCATCAAGTGCCCCCCCCACACGGGCTTAAGCCTCCAACAAGTGCCCCCCGCACCTGGGCCAGGCCCCATTAGCTTGCCTAGGGTTGACCTGGTGGCTGCAAGGCCCCATTCGCTTACCTGGGGTGGACCTGCTGGCTGCAAGGCCCCATTCGCTTACCTGGGCTTGCCTTTGTGCCTGCTAGGCCCCATTCGCTTCCATGAGGTTGACCTGGTGTCTGCAAGGCCCCATTCGCTTGCCTGGGGTTGTCCTGGGCTCCAAAAGTTCCCCTAGGCATGCCTGCAGTGGACCTGGTGACCGGACTTGCTGCCGCCCTGGGCTTCACTCCCTAAAAACCACCGGGAGTGCGGACGCAGGACCCTCACAACCGCCAGGGGCTTAGGCCTCCATCAAGTGCCCCCCCCACACCCGCTTAAGCCCCCAAAAAGTGCCCCCCGACCTGGGCCAGGCCCTATTCCCTTCCCAGGGTTGACCTGGTGGCTGCAAGGCCTCATTCGCTTACCTGGGATTCACCTTCTGGCTGCAAGGCCCCATTCGCTTACCTGGCTTTGCCTTGGTGCCTGCTAGGCCCCATTCGCTTGCCTTGGGTTGACCTGGTGGCTGCAAGGCCCCATTCGCTTGCCTGGGCTCGACCTGGGCTCCAAAAGTTCCCCTAGGCATGCCTTGGGTTGACCTGGTGACGGGACTTGCTGACGCCCTGGGCTTCACTCCCAAAAAACCACCGGGAGTGCGGACGCAGGACCTGCACAACCACCAGGGCCTTAAGCATCCATCAAGTGCCCCCCCCACACGGGCTTAAGCCTCCAACAAGTGCCCCCCGCACCTGGACCAGGCCCCATTAGCTTGCCTAGGGTTGACCTGGTGCCTGCAAGGCCCCATTCGCTTACCTGGGGTGGACCTGCTGGCTGCAAGGCCCCATTCGCTTGCCTGGGGTTGACCTGGGCTCCAAAAGTCCTCCTAGGTGTGCCTGGGGTTGTCCTAGAGCCCGGACTTGCTGCCGCCTTTCGGCTTCACTCCAAAAAAACCACCGGGAATGCGGACGCAGGACCCGCACATCCACCAGGGCCTTAAGCTTCCATCAAGTGCCCCCCGACACCCGGTCTTAAGCCTCCAAGGAGTGCCCCCCACCACCTGCCCCAGGCCCCATTCACTTGCCTGAGGTTGACCTGGTGACTGCAGGGCCCCATAGGCTTGCAGGGGGTCGACGGGGTGGCTGAAAGGCCCCAATCGCTTGCCTGGCATTCACCTGCTGTCTGCAAGTCCCCATTCACTTGCCTCGAGTTTCCCTGGTGTCTGCAAGGCCCCATTCGCTTGCCTAGGGTTGACCTGGGCTCCAAAAGTTCCCCTAGGCATGCCTGGAGTTGACCTGTTGACCGGACTTGCTGCCACCCTGGGCTTCACTCACAAAAAACCACCGGGAGTGCGGACGCAGGACCTGCACAACCACCAGGGCCTTAAGCATCCATCAAGTGCTCCCCACACACGGGCTTAAGCCTCCAACAAGTGTCCCCCGCACCTGGGCCAGGCCACATTAGCTTGCCTAGGGCTGACCTGGTGGCTGCAAGGCTCCATTGGCTTACCTGGGTTTGCCTTGGTGCCTGCTAGGCCCCATTCGCTTGAATTGGGTTGACCTGATGGCTGCAAGGCCCCATTCGCTTGCCTGGGGTTGACCTGGTCTCTAAAATTCCCCCGAGGCATGCTTGGGGTTGTCCTGGTGCCAGGACTTGCTGCCGCCCTGGGCTTCACTCCCTAAAAACCACCGGGAGTGCGAACGCAGGACCCTCACAACCGCCAGGGGCTTAAGCCTCAATCAAGTGCCCCCCCCACCTGGGCCAGGCCCCATTCCCTTCCCAGGGTTGACCTGGTGGCTGCAAGGCCCCATTCGCTTACCTGGGGTTGACCTGCTGGCTGCAAGGCCCCATTCGCTTACCTGGGCTTGCCTTTGTGCCTGCTAGGCCCCATTCGTTTCCATGGGGTTGATCTGGTGTCTGCAAGGCCCCGTTCACTTGCCTCGCTTTTACCTGGTGTCTGCAAGGCCCCATTTGCTTGCCTGGGGTTGTCCTGGGCTCCAAAAGTTCCCCTAGGCATGCCTGCAGTGGACCTGGTGACCGGACTTGCTGCCGCCCTGGGCTTCACTCCCTAAAAACCACCGGGAGTGCGGACGCAGGACCCTCACAACCGCCAGGGGCTTAAGCCTCCATCAAGTGCCCCCCCCACACCCGCTTAAGCCTCCAACAAGTGCCCCCTGACCTGGGCCAGGCCCCATTCCCTTCCCAGGGTTGACCTGGTGGCTGCAAGGTCCCATTCGCTTACCTGGGATTGACCTTCTGGTTGCAAGGCCCCATTCGCTTACCTGGGTTTGCCTTGGTGCCTGCTAGGCCCTATTCGCTTCCATGGGGTTGACCTGGTGGCTGCAAGGCCCCATTCGCTTGCCTGGGGTTGTCCTGGGCTCCAAAACTCCCCTTAGGCGTGCCTGCGGTTGTCCTGGAGCCCGGACTTGCTGCCGCCGTTGGGCTTCACTCCAAAAAAACCACCGGGAGTGCGGACGCAGGACCCGCACATCCACCAGGGCCTTAAGCTTCCATCAAGTGCCCCCCGACACCCGGACTTAAGCCTCAAAGGAGTGCCCCCCACCACCTGCCGCAGGTCCCATTCACTTGGCTGAGGTTGACCTGGTGACTGCAGGGCCCCATAGGCTTGCAGGGGGTCGACGTGGTGGCTGCAAGGCCCCTTTTCGCTTGCCCGGGGTTGACCTGGTGGCTGCAAGGCCCTAGTCGCTTGCCTGGCATTCACCTGCTGTCTGCAAGTCCCCATTCACTTGCCTCGAGTTTCCCTGGTGTCTGCAAGGCCCCATTCGCTTGCCTTGGGTTGACCTGGTGGCTGCAAGGCCCCATTCGCTTGCCTGGGTTTGCCTTGGTGCCTGCTAGGCCCCATTCGCTTGCCTTGGGTTGACCTGGTGGCTGCAAGGCCCCATTTGCTTGCCTGGGGTTGACCTGGGCTCCAAAAGTTCCCCTAGGCATGCCTTGGGTTGACCTGGTGACCGGACTTGCTGCAGCCCTGGGCTTCACTCCCAAGAAACCACCGGGAGTGCGGACGCAGGACCCGCAAAACCACCAGGGCCTTAAGCCTCAATCAAGTGCCTCCCCCACATGGGCTTAAGCCTCCAACCAGTGCCCCCCGCACCTGGGCAAGGTCCCATTAGCTTGCCTAGGGCTGACCTGGTGCCTGCAAGGCTCCATTGGCTTACCTGGGTTTGCCTTGGTGCCTGCTAGTCCCCATTCGCTTGAATTGGGTTGACCTGATGGCTGCAAGGCCCCATTCGCTTGCCTGGGGTTGACCTGGGCTCCAAAATTCCCCCGAGGCATGCCTGGGGTTGTCCTGGTGCCCGGACTTGCTGCCGCCCTGGGCTTCACTCCCTAAAAACCACCGGGAATGCGGACGCAGGACCCGCACATCCACCAGGGCCTTAAGCTTCCATCAAGTGCCTTCCGATACCCGGACTTAAGCCTCCAAGGAGTGCCCCCCACCACCTGCCCCAGGCCCCATTCACTTGCCTGAGGTTGACCTGGTGACTGCAGGGCCCCACAGGCTTGCAGGGGGTCGACGTGGTGGCTGGAAGGCCCCATTCGCCTGCCCGGGGTTGACCTGGTGGCTGCAAGGCCCCAATCGCTTGCCTGGCATTCACCTGCTGTCTCAAGTCCCCATTCACTTGCCTCGAGTTTCCCTGGTGTCTGCAAGGCCCCATTCGCTTGCCTAGGGTTGACCTGGGCTCCAAAAGTTCCCCTAGGCATGCCTGGAGTTGACCTGTTGACCGGACCTGCTGCCACCCTGGGCTTCACTCGCAAAAAACCACCGGGAGTGCGGACGCAGGACCTGCACAACCACCAGGGCCTTAAGCATCCATCAAGTGCCCCCCCCACACGGGCTTAAGCCTCCAACAAGTGCCCCCCGCACCTGGGCCAGGCCCCATTAGCTTGCCTAGGGTGGACCTGCTGGCTGCAAGACCCCATTCGTTTACCTGGGCTTGCCTTTGTGCCTGCTAGGCCCCATTCGCTTCCCTGGGGTTGACCTGGTGTCTGCAAGGCCCCGTTCACTTGCCTCGCTTTTACCTGGTGTCTGCAAGGCCCCATTTGCTTGCCTGGGGTGGTCCTGGGCTCCAAAAGTTCCCCTAGGCATGCCTGCAGTGGACCTGGTGACCGGACTTGCTGCCGCCCTGGGCTTCACTCCCTAAAAACCACCGGGAGTGCGGACGCAGGACCCTCACAACCGCCAGGGGCTTAAGCCTCCATCAAGTGCCCCCCCCACACCCGCTTAAGCCTCCAACAAGTGCCCCCCGACCTGGGCCAGGCCCCATTCCCTTCCCAGGGTTGACCTGGTGGCTGCAAGGCCCCATTCGCTTACCTGGGATTGACCTTCTGGTTGCAAGGCCCCATTCGCTTACCTGGGTTTGCCTTGGTGCCTGCTAGGCCCCATTCGCTTGCCTTGGGTTGACCTGGTGGCTGCAAGGCCCCATTCGCTTGCCTGGGGTTGACCTGGGCTCCAAAACTCCCTTCTAGGCGTGCCTGAGGTTGTCCTGGAGCCCGGACTTGCTGCCGCCGTTGGGCTTCACTCCGAAAAAACCACCGGGAGTGCGGACGCAGGACCCGCACATCCACCAGGGCCTTAAGCTTCCATCAAGTGCCCCCCGACACCCGGACTTAGCCTCAAAGGAGTGCCCCCCACCACCTGCCCCAGGTACCATTCACTTGCCTGAGGTTGACCTGGTGACTGCAGGGCCCCATAGGCTTGCAGGGGGTCGACGGGGTGGCTGCAAGGCCCCATTCGCTTGCCCGGGGTTGACCTGGTGGCTGCAAGGCCCCAGTCGCTTGCCTGGCATTCACCTGCTGTCTGCAAGTCCCCGTTCACTTGCCTCGAGTTTCCCTGGTGTCTGCAAGGCCCCATTCGCTTGCCTTGGGTTGACCTGGTGGCTGCAAGGCCCCATTCGCTTGCCTGGGGTTGACCTGGGCTCCAAAATTCCCCATGGCATGCCTGGGGTTGTCCTGGAGCCTGGACTTGCTGCCGCCCTTGGGCTTCACTCCCAAAAAACCACCGGGAGTGCGGACGCAGGACCTGCACAACCACCAGGGCCTTAAGCATCCATCAAGTGCCCCCCCCACACGGGCTTAAGCCTCCAACAAGTGCCCCCCGCACCTGGGCCAGGCCCCATTAGCTTGCCTAGGGTTGACCTGGTGGCTGCAAGGCCCCATTCGCTTACCTGGGGTGGACCTGCTGGCTGCAAGGCCCCATTCGCTTACCTGGGCTTGCCTTTGTGCCTGCTAGGCCCCATTCGTTTCCATGGGGTTGACCTGGTGTCTGCAAGGCCCCGTTCACTTGCCTCGCTTTTACCTGGTGTCTGCAAGGCCCCATTTGCTTGCCTGGGGTTGTCCTGGGCTCCAAAAGTTCCCCTAGGCATGCCTGCAGTGGACCTGGTGACCGGACTTGCTGCCGCCCTGGGCTTCACTCCCTAAAAACCACCGGGAGTGCGGACGCAGGACCCTCACAACCGCCAGGGGCTTAAGCCTCCATCAAGTGCCCCCCCCACACCCGCTTAAGCCTCCAACAAGTGCCCCCTGACCTGGGCCAGGCCCCATTCCCTTCCCAGGGTTGACCTGGTGGCTGCAAGGTCCCATTCGCTTACCTGGGATTGACCTTCTGGTTGCAAGGCCCCATTCGCTTACCTGGGTTTGCCTTGGTGCCTGCTAGGCCCTATTCGCTTCCATGGGGTTGACCTGGTGGCTGCAAGGCCCCATTCGCTTGCCTGGGGTTGTCCTGGGCTCCAAAACTCCCCTTAGGCGTGCCTGCGGTTGTCCTGGAGCCCGGACTTGCTGCCGCCGTTGGGCTTCACTCCAAAAAAACCACCGGGAGTGCGGACGCAGGACCCGCACATCCACCAGGGCCTTAAGCTTCCATCAAGTGCCCCCCGACACCCGGACTTAAGCCTCAAAGGAGTGCCCCCCACCACCTGCCGCAGGTCCCATTCACTTGGCTGAGGTTGACCTGGTGACTGCAGGGCCCCATAGGCTTGCAGGGGGTCGACGTGGTGGCTGCAAGGCCCCATTCGCTTGCCCGGGGTTGACCTGGTGGCTGCAAGGCCGCAGTCGCTTGCCTGGCATTCACCTGCTGTCTGCAAGTCCCCATTCACTTGCCTCGAGTTTCTCTGGTGTCTGCAAGGCCCCATTCGCTTGCCTTGGGTTGACCTGGTGGCTGCAAGGCCCCATTCGCTTGCCTGGGTTTGCCTTGGTGCCTGCTAGGCCCCATTCGCTTGCCTTGGGTTGAGCTGGTGGCTGCAAGGCCCCATTCGCTTGCCTGGGGTTGACCTGGGCTCCAAAATTCCCCTTAGGCATGCCTGGGGTTGTCCTGGAGCCTGGACTTGCTGTCGCCCTTGGGCTTCACTCCCAAAAAACCACCGGGAGTGCGGACGCCGGACCCCCACAACCACCAGGGCCTTAATCTTCCATCAAGTGCCCCCCCGCACACGGACTTAAGCCTCCAAGGAGTGCCTCCCCAAACCGGGCCAGGCCCCATTCCCTTCCCAGGGTTGACCTGGTGGCTGCAAGGCCCCTTTCACATGCCTGGGGTTGACCCCATAGACTTGCAGGGGGTCGACCTGGTGGCTGCAAGGCCCCATTCATAGTTTCATAGTTTCATAGTAGCTAGAGTCGGAAGGGACCTAGGAAGATCATCTAGTCTGACCCCCTGCCTTGGCAGGAAAGAGCACCGGGGTCAGATGACCCCGGCAACGTGCTCATCTATCTTCCTTTTAAAAATCCCCAGGCTAGGAGCCTACACCACTTCCCCTGGAAGCCGGTTCCAGGCCCTAGCCGCCCTGACTGTGAAGTAGCGCCTCCTAATATCTAATCTAATCCTACCCTCCGC
>NW_028324544.1:0-25000 GCF_052110815.1 Crocodylus siamensis
GACCCCTGCTCTAGGAGCTTACCGATGATGCTTTTTAAATTGGCTAGTTGGTGTCCAACTACACCTGGCTGGGATTGGGCCACATAGGTAATGTCAAAAGGTCTATATAAGCCAAGGCTGCCCAGGAGGAGGGGGCAGCAGGCATGAAGAGACACCTACAGCAACTGGAAGATCTGCAACCCTTTTTTCTCTCTCAGGATGTTGAAGTGAGTAAACTGCTTCTAACTTATCTAGATATACAGCTTGCTGTAATGTAGAAGCATATCAAACAGCTACTTAGCTGACACTGTTTGCGCTAAGGTTATTCTTTGATTTTTCTCTGACCTGTACCCTTCCCCAAGCCTACCCTCTGTAACCAATAAAGCTCTCCACTGTACACATGTAGTAAACTCATTGGGAGAGGTATTGGGGGCATGCCTTGAAACCCTATGCTCAGCTGAATAAGGGAGGCTACTTTTTGGTGCTTCAAGCTAAAGGAAGCACCCCAGGTTCTAGTAGTGAATCAAGCACCCTCAAGGTCTACAAGGTCTGTGAGCCCCAGGACAATCTGTCCAAGATTATATTTTTTCCCAAATACCATAAAATGCTTTAGTTGGGATTGACTAAAGCTAGCCAAACTTATTTGCCCATTGTTTATCAACTATTTTATACATTGGTTGAAAATAAGGTTTAACCACACACAATTTAATGACAGAGAAAAAGGAAGAATACATATATCAGCTCAGAAAACAATCTTGGCTGTAATAGGATGTTAGGTAGGAAAATTACAAATATCTGGTCAAGAATTTTGATTGTCAGATCCAAAATTCAAATGGTCCTGTAGATGTTTCTTTTCATTCATACTGAAGTACCTGCCGGTGCTAGATGTTAGAATAATACAATGAAAAGATTATTAATGATATTGAATGTTTAAACCTAATCTGTAACACAGAAATATCTTATGGACTTTTCCCAAAAAAGAACGGTGATTTCAGCACAGCTACAGGGGAGTGGGAAAGCACACTGGTTTGCTGGTTGATTTCAGCCAGCACTGGAAATAAATACAAACATACCCATGAAAACTAACTTAACATTTACCTCTGAAGTGGTTTTATTAAAAACAAAACAGTTCACTTGAAGCAGAATTTAGTATGGGGACAAATATTTGTACATTGCTTTAATATATTTTATTGTATCTTATAAGTCATTATGGTGAGATTATTAGCTTTGAAATGTGAGGATTTTTTTTTACAGAGTGAAGCTCTGAATCCATTTCCTACCAGAGCTCTGTATCAGTTGTTTTCATCTGCTCTTCTTTATCTAAACCCAGGAATCATTTCCACAGTACTGTTAAGAAGGTATAATATTTCACAGCATAATACATGAGTGCCATCGTATTTACTCAGTGGCACAGGAGTAAATTTTACTGGTCCTTAATTTTAATGACAGATGAGAGAATGAAAAGAGGAAGGGCCCTAGACTAGACAGTATACAAGGCAAGATGAGAAGCTGAGGCCATTCAGCTGAGGAGCTTTTCTGGGGCTGGGAAAATACCAGGTCTGGGAATTAATGGGTATCAATGAGGATCAGCATCAGTGCTAGCAGTGAACATTCGTAGTTTGGTCCTGAAAAAAGTCATGAGAAAGTATTTTTCAAAAGCATAAGGATGTGGAAAGGAAGACTTTAACTTATGAACAAAATCTTCGTGTAGAGTTTTTGTAAGCAAATATCCAGAAATAATGCATATCTATCATTCAGTTCTAATTCACATACAAGAAACCCAGAACCTAACCCGCCCTTATTAGTTCAATGTTTCAGATGAAAAGGGTTACCACTACTCTCTCCTGGGACTAGGTGGAAACCTGCAAGCAGAGATGAAAGAAACAGTAGTGCTGCTCTGTGGCCAGTCCTATCAATTTTTGATTGCCTGGCAAGAAGGGCAGTTTTGTAATAGACTGGGAGACATCTTGGAGTCCCACATAACACAGTGCACACTTGTGCAAACAACCAATACCGTATATAAAATAAATACATGCACACTGTAGCCTCAGTTTTACTGATCAGAATGACTGAATTATGCAACCCTATGGAGTTTGTTACATGATCAAAAACACTGAAGACAATACAAAGAGTGGTAACTTTGTTACTATGACCATGAAATGAAGAAGGGAAAACAGAAGGTCGTAAGGGGGGATTTCAGCACAGTGGGAAGATGAATGGAGCACCTTTCCCCTCTGAATCTGTCATTTCATACTAGACATAACTTTTGGCTCAATGACACTTTCCAAAATCACAGGAAAACCAGTTTGACCTTGGTTACAAGGGTATTAAACCCAAAGACAGATAAACTGGCCATTCGTAGATGTTTGTTAAAGGTAACAGTACATACGTATATGCAGACAAGATACAGAAGGAAATACTGGAGAACAGAGGGAGCTCCCTGAAAGACCTGCTGCTGGCATTTACCTCATTTTTCCTAGTGTCTGACTTCTCCAGCAAAAGTGTAAATAAAAATTTGTGCTTTGCTCTCAGATAGACACAGGAAAAGTGCACATTTTCTGCACTGTGGGGAATTAATCTAAGCTGAGTTGTAGTTCTGTCTTGCCTCGTTTATTAGGGACCGGTTCATCAATATATCTGTAATAATGGTAGGGAACAGAGAAAACAAGAGGGCCAGAAGAAAGTAAAGCAAGACCTAGATCAGGATTTAAATCAGGAGATACCACAAAAAGTGAAGTTTTCCAAACAGGCCAACATGATGATGACTAATTTTGCGGGAGACGTTAGTTACTGTCTGCGCAAACCCAGCAGCAATATCCTCAGTCAGCTTCTGCACCTATGTTGGAGTAGCAGACAAATTGATATAACTAAAATGTTCGTGCCTCAGAAGGTTTCTCAGGAAAGAATGAAGACCAGGAAAGCTTCAGCCATCATGGCACTTCTTAGCAGACATGAGCTGCAGCAAGTACTTGTGGATTATTAAAAAAACAGCTCCACAGCATCTTAGATGACAAGGGCACTCAGCCCTGTGGAGGAGCCAGCCACAAAATGTGAGCAAGGCAGGACATTTACAAAGCTCTTCTACCATTTTCTACCAATACAAGATCGAGGGGGGAGATTGGATCATCCCAGCTCAACTACTGCTCTGATAACCTTCCTTCTGTTTCTTGCCACTTTCCCTCGCCATGCTGCTTTATACAATCGTTTTAAACAGACTGCTATGAATTAACAGTGTCTTTAAAAATTACTTACCTCTGGACCCACATCTAGGATATAGCAATTTCCCCTCCTGGCACTGTACTCGAAAAGGAGGAGATGCTGGATCCCTCACATACCCACGTATGCAGTCAAATTCTATAACATCTCCAGATGCAAAATACAATTTCTCTCCTGAAACCCATTTCAGTCTAATATTGTTTTCTGCCATATCCTGCTCAGATGCTGTACAGGGCTCTGAAAACAGGAACATGCAATTCAATTGTTTGCACATGGATTTACCATGGGAAATTTCAGTTGTGCAATCATTCTTATAAACCCTTTTACGTAGAATATTTTCAGGGAAGATTTGTGCTGGAATGGCTTGAGAGGTTGCGAGACCAGGAAAGATCTTGCGAGAAGCCTTTAGGACTGTACTCGCACAAGCAGGGTTATGTGTTTCCAGCAGCACAAATAATAGCAGCGCAAGTTTCTACCTCTACTTTGCGCTGCCGTGCCTGTCCCTGCTCATGTGGTTTGGGGAGGACAAGGTGGGGAGTGGTTTGGGGCACAGGTGCCTTGAGACAGGGTCTCCATGTGCCTCTGTGCCTTTTGTCTGTTTCTTTTTTCTACTGGGAAATCCCAGCACATTTTAATGTGCAACGTGTGTGGTTTGTGGTGCCCCAAAGACATTTGCAGAGCCACAAACCACATGTGCCTGCATGTCTGGATCCAGCCTAAGAGCCATTTTGGCATTAGCAGAACTGAACAATTGGGATCAATGAAGTACAATTAGCTTCAGCCACATCTTCCACAGCACTAATTGTTAAAAGATAACAGTAGCATAAGGAGAGGTTGGCAAACCAGGCACTGGCCCTGGGCATACTTACTTAGAGAGGACACAGGAACAGCAGTTACTTCCAGCCCAGTTACTGCTAAAATCCTTTGAAAACTTAACAGATTACTTATTTACTCACTGAAAGCACACAACTTTTCCTTAAAAATTGGCTTTCCAAAATGGGGGTGTGTCTCCATTGGAGAAGTTGATTATTTTTGCCTGAGTGGAAGCATGGAGACTCTGTGCAGTAATGGCTGCTGCCTCTCCCTGCGCCAGCAAACACCAGGGTTGGAGTCCAGTTTTCACCCTCACACAGTTGCTGCTGAATTGGCAGCAGCTTTTGGCTAAATGGAGAACGGTTAACACCATAGCCGAAAGTAGCCAGTGAGCTGGCTGGGGATGAATGAACCACTGCGTGCCATTAGTTCTCATCCTGGATACTGAAAAAAAAAATTTCTGTACATTTTGCCTTCTAAAACTAAGATGCATGCCTTCTTGGGGGATGGGAGGTGATATAAAAAGAAAAATGCAGTAAATTCAGGGTTACTGGCTGGAAATGTTGATAATTTATCATTATTACACATTGACAAAGGGCAGGAGAGGACTGGACTCTGATAACCCACACTGAAGGCCAGAACATGTGCCTCTCATATCCTGTTTTAAATCAAAATGGTAAACTTCATCTGCTGGAATTTCAGGTTCGGTGACAGCTGACTTGTCCCCACCACTGAAAATCATCACACTACAGAACTCATCACAAAACATTGTTATTAAATACATTTTGTACCCACCTATGCATGTTGGAGGATCTGTCCATTGTCCTGAGTCGCATTTAGCATATTCAGATCCCTCCAATATATAGAGATGTTTACATTTGTATTTCACTGTTGAATGTCGTTCATAGTGTGACAATGGAAAAGTAGTGATATCGCCATTTTCAATAATAGGTGGGGGCCCACACCTTCCAGAACCCTCTGAAATGAAGTATATAAATCCAGAAATACATCATAATTTATTTCCAGCAAATGCTGCTGAGGTACAGAATGGCCAGAGGCTGGGTGTCAAACCACAACACACAGAGTAGACGGGTACATGGGGAGATACCACAGCACACCAGAAGCTGGGCACTCCCTACAGGGGAGAAGGGCAGCAACAGCGCATGTCACACAGGGCAGAGTGAGAGCCGTAATGACCTGGGGTGAAGGGCCACAGTCTACGCTGACCATGACGGGCTAAACCCCAGCAGGATCAGAGGGCGTGAAGGTTATTCCATTACCCTAATGTAAGGGTAGAGGAAAGAAATTACTTTGCTAGTTAGACTCTGCCCCTCTTTGAACTGTGGGGTCTCTAGTCCCATCTCTCCCCTTGCTCAGGCTGTAGGTCTCCAAGTTTTGCTTCTCCTCACCCTGCTGCTGGGCACCTGGCCCTGAGACTTGCCCTCTCAACAGCTTGCACCATGTTCCAGGAACCTTTCTGGCACTCTAGGGCCTCCTTTCATCCCTATGAGTCCAGACCCCAAACCTCCAGTATAAACTATAACAAAACCTAAGCCCACTCACTATAATGTAAACTAACCCTACCAGGGGTTCAACCCCAGGTCATTGGCTGCACCACCAGGCTTCTCCCTACCCTGTGCTGTATTTCATGTGAGTCAGCAACATCCTGTCTGCATTACTCCCAGAGTCATCTAGGTGTCACCCAGGGGCTTCCCTATGATCCTGCCCCAGAGCTCTTTCTTCAGCAACATCTAAGCCAGACTGACTTCCCAGGCTCAGCCCCAGTTTTTATATGCTCCCTAAGCCATGCCCCCTTCTGCTCAGGTGATGCAGCAGCCACACGCAGTGGCATTCATTCTCCCTGCCTTCTCTTGCTCCTGCTAAGTTGCTAGTTTCTGGCTACCACTCTGTTATCTGTTGGCTTGATCTTTTACCTGCTAGCCCTCGATAGGCTGCAGATGTGCCCATTTCCCTGATGGGCATCTCACTGTCTAGGCAGCAGCATTTTATAGCTGCATTCCCTCTAACAGCTGACCCCCGATTAGCTGCTTGGCTCTAGCTGCTGCAGTTTCTTCACTTAAAGAAATAGGAGCTCTAAGCTCCCTCTTACAATGACCAGTGACTTCCCTTCCAGCCCTACATGGTCCTCTGACCTGAAAAATCTTCTTAGGATCTGGGCAAGGAAAACCTAAGAACCATGGATGCAAATTCCCCAAGCAGCAGTGAGCTACCAGTAGCAAGGTGGAGGCCCTAAAACTTGCCTGGTAAATAGGAAAAGGAACATTAACTCCTGCTCAGGAGTTGTCCATGCTGCAGCTTCTTCATATGATCAGTGCTGTTAGGGGATGCCAGACTATAGGGGTAGTTTCATAGTTTCTGGGGTCAGAAGGAACCCAAGTACATCATCTAGTCCAAACTCCTGCCAGTGCAGGAAAGAGTACTGGGGTTAAACGATCCCAGCAAGATGTTCATCTAGCCTCCTATTAAAGATCCCCAGTGTAGGGGCCAGCACCATTTTTCTTGGAAGTTGGTTCCAGATCCTAGCCACCCTGACCGTGAAGTAGCACCTCCTGATATCTAGCCTAAATCTACCCTCTGCCAGCTTGTGACCATTATTCCTGGTCACTCCTGATAGTGCTCGGGGGAACAGGGACTTCCCCAGTGCCTGCTGGTCCCCTCTGACTAGTTTTAACAGGCCACTAGATTCCCCCTTCAGCCTTCTCTTTTGGAGGCTGAACAGGTTCAGGTCCCATAGCCTCTCCTCATAAGGCCTGCCCTGCTGCCCCCTGATCATGCAAGTGGTCCTCCTCTGGACCCTCTCCATGTTGTTCACACCCCTCTTGAAGTGAGGCACCCAGAACTGGACACAGTAGTCCAGCTACGGCTTGAGCAGTGTTGCATAGAGGGGAAGGATCACCTTCTTGGACCTGCTTGAGATGCATCTGTGGATGCATGGCAAGGTACGGTTGGCCTTCCTGACTGCATTCCCACACTGCCGCCCCATGTCCATCTTGGAGTCAATGATGACGCCAAGATCCTTTTCCACCTCTGTACTGACTAGAATGGAGGTCCCCAACCTGTAGCTATGGTGCCGGTTGTTCTTCCCCAGCTGCATCACTTTGCACTTATTGGTGTTGAATCCCATCCTGTTCTCATCTGCCCACCCTTGTAACCTGTCTAGGTCTGATTGTAGCCTATTCCTCCCTTATAGTGTGCCCACATCCCCCCACATCTTAGCGTCATCTTCAAATTTGAACAGGGTGTTCTGTACTCCCTCGTCCAAGCCACTGATGAAGATGTTGAACAGTGAGGGCCTGAGGACCGAGCCCTGCAGAACCCCACTGCTCACATCCCTCCAGAACAAAAATGATCCATCCACTGCCACTCTCTGGGTGCGGCCCTCCAGCCAGTTGGCGACCCAACTGACTGTGTGGGTGTCGACACCACAGTCTCCCAGTTTCTTAATGAGAACAAGGTGAGAGACAATGTCGAAGGTCTTCTGAAAGTCCAGAAAGACTATGTCCACTGCTACCCCTCCACCTAAGGATTTGGTGATCTGATCATAGAAGGCCACCAGGTTGGTCTGACAGGAACTGCCACTAATGAACCTTGTTGGTTGCCCCTAAGCACGATCTCCCCTGCTGGCCCTTCGTGGATATGTGCCAGAATAATTTTCTCAAAACGTTTGCTCAGGATCGAGGTAAGACTAACTGGCCTATAGTTTTCTGGGTCCTCCTTCTTCCCCTTTTTGAAGATGGGAACCACATTGGCCCTCTTCCAGTCCTCTAGCACCACACGAGAGAACCATGAGTGCTCATTTCAGTCTTTCACATGCATATTACCTTCATTGCAACTATTCTCCTAATGTCCATGCTGCAACCCCAGCCCCACCTTCCCACAGCCTATGCCCCTCCTCCCACTCCCTCCAGTCTCTCCCTCTTCCCTCCCACTCCTCCCCTAGCCTCTGCCTCTTCCCCACAAAACCCCTCAGTCCCTGCTCCTTTTCCACCCCCACCCCCAGAACACAGCATGTAGCAGCTCAGCCTTTGCTTGTCCATGCAGCAGTGCTGTGGCTCCTGGTGGCTGGGCAGATAAAGCAGCAGTGTTGGAGCTGCTGATTGGCCAGGCAGGGAGAAGCATGTCCCTGGGCTCCACGCCCATCTGGGATTCAAGCCATACTGTATCTGACAGTGAGAGAAAGGGAAGAGGTGGGCAGGGGGCAGAAGCTGCAGAGGAGAAGTGGAGGTGGGGGCAGGAGGCTGCTGTGAATCTGACTCTAGCCCAGACCTGGCCTCAGAGCTACAGTCAGATCCACAGCAGCTGCCTGCTCTTCCTTCCGTTCTGTATGCAAATATAAGCCAAGAGACTTTTTCCATATGCTGACTGGTGGGGTGCAGGGCAGACCTCATATTAGAGTAAATATGGCCTATGGTCACTGGAATACACTGCAAGAAAGAAATGTGGTCCATAACATCTTTGGTCCACATTTCATAGTATCATAGAAAATGAGGGTTGGAAGGGCCCTTGGGAGGTCATCTAGTCCATCCCCCTGCTCAAAGCAAGACCACCCTGAACTAGATCATTCCAGCTGAAGCTTTGTCTAGCTGGGTCTTAAAAACCTCCAAGGAAGGAGATTCCACAGCCTCCCTGGGTCCTTCTCCAGTGTTTTAATACCCTCCTAGTGAGAATTTCTTCCGAATATCTAACCTAAACATCCCTTGTTACATCTTAAGACTGTGGTGCCTTGTTCTTTCACCTGCCACCACTGAGAACAGTCTAGCTCCATCCTCTTTTGAATCCTACTTCAGGTAGTTGAAAGCTTCTATTAATTCCCCTCTCAGTCTCATCTTCTCTAGACTAGATTAGTCCAGTTCCCTCAGTCTTTCCTCACAAGTCATGTGCCCCAGCCCCCTCACCATTTTTGTGGCCCTCCACTGGACTCTCTCTAATTGTTCACATCCTTTCTGTAGTGGGGGGCCCAAAACTGAACAGTCCTTGACTTACAACTTTTTGAGTTACAACAAATGGTCCTTATGACCTTTATAAACTCACACCCTGTTTTGAGGTTCAGACGCAGGTCTTAGCTGGTAAGTCTGGTGTGGTAGAAGGGGAGGGAGGAGGGATGGGACACGGTGGGGGGCAGATCAATTGCCCTGCAGTGAGGGGGGCTGGAGCTGGGACAGGCACTGGGGCAAGCACTGCCCAGCCAGGGCTGGGGTGGGGCAGTGCCCACCGCTCCTCCCACAGCCAGTCCGGGAGGGCATGGAGGGGCATGTGCTCCCAGATCTGCATGGGGTGTGTGGGGCCGGGGCAGCACTGCGCTACAGTCTGGGCTGGTAGCGGGAGCTATGAGTGGGGGCTACAGTGAATTTCTGGGTGGCTGCAGCCCACACATACCCTCCGCTCTACCACCTGCCCCGCCCCAATGTGGGGGCACTCCCCCAATGACCTGTTGCTGCCACTGCTCACCCAGTTCAGGTGGGGCATGGGGCGGGGGGCACAGGACAAAGCTGCAGCTCATCTAGGAGGCACAGGGAGGCTGGGGTGAGCAGTGGGAGGGCATAGGTCCCACTCCCAGTGCCTTCTGCCTCTCCCCCAGAGTGCAGTCCAGCACAGCCATGACCCTGCTCACCCCACACAGATCCAGGGGCCCATGCACCCACCCCCCTGCCCTCCCAGACTCGCAGCGGGAGCAGCAGTGGGAGCTGCCACACAAGCCTCCAGATGAGCAGCTCCTGGACCAGTGATGTGCAGCGCCTGGACTTGCCTCCTCCCTGCACTTCCTGCCTTCCCATGCCCCTACCTTGGTTGGGTGCTTGCCCCAGCCCCAGCTCCAATCCCTCCCTCACTGCAGGGGGCATTAATCTGCTTCCCCAAGCCCCTTCCTTTCCCCACTTCCCCCGACCACAACAGACTTACCAGCTGGGCGCAGCTGTGTCAAGCATCCTAAAGGAACCAACCCCTATTTATAACATAGTTCCTCTGGGAAAACTGGTTCTGAGTTACAATGTTTCAACTTAAGATGCGGTTTTCAGGAAGGAACAAATGGCAGCGTAAGTCTGAGGACTGTCTGTACTCCAGATGAGGCCTCACCAGTGCTGCAAAGAAGGGAATAAACATTTCCCTTCACCTGCTGGCAACGCACCTACCAATTCAGCCCAGTATGCCATTGGTCTTCTTGGCAACAAGGGCACATTGCTGGATCGGATTCAGCTTAGCATCCAGTGTAACTGCCAGGTCCCTTTCTGAAGAGCTGCTGCCCAGCCACTCAGCCCCCAGCCTGTACTGATGCATGGGATTTTTCTGTCCTAAGTGCAGGACTTTGCACTTGTCCCTGTTGAACGTCATGAGATTTCTTTTGTCCCAGTCCTCCAATTTGTCTAGGTCACTCTGAATCCTAGCCCAACCTCCAGCATATCAACTACTCCCCACAGCTTGCTGCCATCTGAAAACTTCCTGAGGGAGCACTCCATGGCATCTTCCAGGTTGTTCATTAAGACATTGAACAAAACTGGCCCCAGGACTGACCCCTGGGGCTCTCTACTTGATAGCAGCACTCCACTTGATAGTGGCTACCAACCAGAAATTTCAGAAACACTGCTGTTGGCAAACACCAGCCTGGGATTGCCATCCCATTTGCATATACCTGTATTAACCCCAGCCTCAGGAGGTTTGGATCTACCCGTACTTCAACCAGTTCCCTGTTGTGTAACCTGTGTTGTAAACCCATTTGATATTATGGCTATTGAAATCTCTGATGATCAAACCATTTTTATCAGGACTGAATAGGGTGATCATCTGTCCCTGTGGAAAATACAGGACATGTGGGACATTGCCAATCCTCCTTTCCTCCCATTCCACCCCCATGTGCTTCCCAGGGACCAGTCAGCAGTAGGTTGATAGTCAGATTAGGTTTGAGGAAACTTCTGCTGCCTTATTACTCACAATGACTTTCAATACCCAGGGTCATCCTTGATATTCAGGAGCAATGGTTTGTTTTCCCTCTGTCTCCTTTTGATGTTGGCCTTGACAGTAGCATTCAGCACACATTTCCTGAACTGGCACAATTGGTGTGCTGGTCAGTGCTGGCAGAATTTTCAAATGTGCAGACTCCGACAAATATCCGTATTCCTGCAGTGACTCCTCTAAAACCTGTTGTTGCAGCAATTAGCCTAGAATGCAGCAGTGTGTGGGCTGGTCTCTGTCTTAGTCTGCTCTTGCTCAGGGCAAGCAAACAAAGCCTGGTCAACCGAATACAACTGCAAGGTTTGTTCCAGGTTTAAGCCTCCTGTTCCATTCTCACAGTTTACTCTCCTCATGCATCTATGGCCTAAATCATGATCTAAAACTTGAAGACTCTAAGGACAAGCATCCTGATTTTACCATAAAGAACCATAATGCTTTTTACTAAAAGCAACCAAACTCATCAACAGAAGGTAGTATTAACTATAACCCAGTCAAATTTTTCCCCCAAGTGTTTTTTATCGATTTTATTGGCTTTTTATTGAAACTGGACATGAATATTTTATTGGGGCATATCCCTATTGAATGCCAATGCCTACCCAGAATATGATGTCATGACAGTTTTTAACCCTTCAGTGAGGGATCATCTGTGTCATTTAATCACATCCCACCCTATTTCCAACATTTTCCTATTCCATGCTGGTGGCCACTTCTATTCTGGTGGAGAATGGATCAAGTCTTTGATACCCTCCCTCACAACCTTTCCTGTGCTCAGCCCTCCTTGTGGGGCTGAACTTAGCTGTGCATGAGGGAAGATCACGTCAAAGGGAAAATCTTAACATGTATCCCCATCCTCACCATGTCGAAAAACACTAACTCCTACCTTGGCAAGTGGGCAGTTGTGACCACTCTCTGTTTTCACAAATGACCTGATTTGATCCCACAATCTGGAAGCCTCTGTGACATTTATACTGCACTCTGGTTCCTGGCAGATGCATTTCATTGTCAGCATGTATAATATCTGCATTGACAACTTCAGGTGGAGGTCCACATCTTACATCTGGAGGGGAAGACATAGACAAAGATGCCAGAAGTAAAATGCTACTGAAGTAGTGTCTTAGTTTATGAAAATACATTATGTCTCATTGAACAAAGTATACTTGCAAAACAAAAGCTGGGAGACAAACTTTTAAGAGAAAAAATTGGAAATATGGGCCTTTTTGGATGCTCTTGCCCCAGATAAAACACATCTTTGCTTTAAGGGTGGTGAAACCTGACCCTACTGAGTGGAAATATGTCCTGTACATTGTTATATGTGACAGAGGAAAAGGGGAAGCACCTTCTTATTTTATAATATAGATTGTTGCTATATTATCCACATAAATGGCATGAAATAAACTAAGGAAAGCTCTGTTCCATGGTTGCATGTTGTTTTCTACTGGGGGTTTTGCCAGGATAGTTGTATTGATTGGGAAGTATGATCTTTTCACACTGCTGGTCAACATATCTGTGTTATTTGTATCTTGATAAACAAGCCAGAGAAGCAGAATCCAGAAGTCTGTAATATAGGTTCTTGAAAATAAGAGTAAGAGCAGCTTTCTACTAGGCAGAGCTGCTGCTGACTGTCCCAGCTACAATACACACTGTGGCTGTGTCCACATGAGCATGGATGTTTGTTTGCCTGGAGACAACTAGCAGCAGGACACCTTGTGCCACTGATGGTTGTCTCGGGGGGTGCCTGTGCCACGTGCCCTCTGGTACACAACAGATTACCCTTTGTGGGGTAGGGGAGGCTGGGGCTAGCAGCCTTAACTGGGGGCCTCCTGGGACTGCAGCAGTGGCAAACCTGCTGCTCAGAGCCTGGCCGCCAGCTGGACGATGGCTCTGGCCAGCTGGGCTTCCATTGTGAGTGGTACCCAGTACCCCTGGGTGTGCAAGCGGTCACCAGTCGGTGCTTGCCACTCCCCATCGTCCCACCCCCAGAGCTGCTGCCGGCATCTGTGGGTTGTGTGACAGGGGGTGGGGGAAAAATGTAAGCTTTGGCCATCTGGTGCCCGAGACCCTCGGTACACTACTGTACCCAGTGAATCCAGTCTTTGGATGTCGTCACCACTCCTTGGTTAAATCATCTTTCAGCTCTGAGAACTTTCTGATTTGATTACAGCTTGGGAGATACAGCCAGATTCTTAGTTAACAAGACAAAGTTTGCTCTAACTTTATTTGGATCAGATAGCAGGACTCTAGGTTATGCTGTTCCTTCACCAATTCCAGGGAAGCCAGTTCTTCAAGGAAAAGAAAAAAGAAGAGGGTGCACAAGGATCAAATGCTGGCTGGTCAGTAGATCCAGGGATCCCAGGAATATAGCGTAAAGATTTGAAGTGGCTTTTACTCCTCAGTGTTAAAACATTACAGATCAATTTAGTTTTGAGATGGGGTATGCACATCTACTAGGGTTCATCTCTAGGCTCTGCTTTATTACAAGGCTATTATAAGGCTATTTCTTCTACCAGTAATTTTGAGTAAGTGTAGATCACTCATTGGTCCTCCTCATCTGGCACCTCATTATAATATTTTAGTGTCTAGAATAACAAAAGATTAGGTTATTGAAATAAATTGCATGCCATACCTTCACATGTAGGTGGCTTAGTCCAGTTTCCTGCCTGACATATGATGTTCTGTTCTCCTCGAATACTAAAACCTCTGGCCAGCTGGTCTTCCATTCTGAGTGGCACCCACTACCCCGTAAGTGCCACTCCACTTCTTCTTGCATGGGATTTTTTAACCCCTGGATATCCTGGGGCCAAAAAAACCACTGCGCTGTTACCTTGCAGAATGGACAACAGCTCTATATGTGTTATGTAGCACCACAGATGTGCCTACAGAGTCTCAGGAGAGACCCCATGCAGAATACATACTCAGCCAATGGCGTAGCAGAAGTGGGACTGGGGAGGGGCCATGGTCCCTGGGTGCAAGGCTATGGGGAGGCGCCAACAGGCCGCAAAATTGGAAGTGGTGGCAGTGGCACAGGAAGCATTCAGAGGTGTTTATTATAGGTAACAGTGTATACATGTATGCAGACAAAATACAGAAGGAAATACTGGAGAACAGAGGGAGCTCCCTGGAAGACCTGCTGCTGGCGTTAAACAATTTTTGTCTGTCTTCTCCAGAAAAAGTGTAAATAAGAACTTGTGCTTTGCTCTCAGATAGACACAGGAAAAGTGTACATTTTCTGAATGGTGGGGAATGAATCCAGGCTGAGTTATAGTTCTGTCTTGTCTTCTTTATTGGAGACCTGTTCATCAGTATAACTATAATAAAGGTAAGGAACAGAGAAAACAAGAGGGCCAGAAGAAAGTAAAGCAAGACCAAGATCAGGATCTAAATCAGGAGATACCACAAAAAGTGAAGTTTTCCAAACAAGACAATACGATGATGAATAGTTTTGCGGGGGACATTAGTTACTGTCTGCGCCAACCCAGCAGCAATATCCTCAGTCAGCTTCTGCACCTACATTGGAGATTGATGCAACTAAAATGTTCGCGCCTCTGAAGGTTTCTCAGGAAAGAATGAAGACCAGGAAAGCTCCAGCCATCCTGACACTTCTTAGCAGACGTGAGCTGCAGCAAGTACTTCTGGATTATTAAAAAAACAGCTCCATAGCGTCTCAGATGAAAAGGGCACTCAGCCCTGTGCAGGAGCCAGCCACAAAATGTGAGCAAGGCAGGACATTTACAAAGCTCTTCTACCATTTTCCACCAATAGAAGATCGAGGGGGGAGATAGGATCATCCCAGCTCAACTAGTGCTCTGATAACCTTGCTTCTGTTTCTTGCCACTTTCACTTGGCATGCTGCGTTATACAATATAGACTGCTATGAATTAACAGTGTCTTTAAAAATTACTTACCTCTGGGCCTGCATCTAGGATATAGCAATTTCCCCTCCTGGCACTGTACTCGAAAAGGAGGAGATGCTGGATCCCTCTCATACCCACGTATGCAGTCAAATTCTATAACATCTCCAGATGAAGAATACAATTTCTCTCCTGAAGCCCACTTCAGTCTAATATTGTTTTCTGCCATATCCTGCTCAAATGCTGTACAGGGCTCTGAAAACAGGAACATGCAATTGAATTGTTTGCACATGGATTTACCATGGGAAATTTCAGTTGTGCAATCATTCTTATAAACCCTTTTACGTAGAATATTTTCAGGGAAGATTTGTGCTGGAATGGTTTGAGAGGTTGCGAGACCAGGAAAGATCTTGCGAGAAGCCTTTAAGACTGTAATCGCACAAGCAGGGTTATGTGTTTCCAGCAGCACAAATAATAGCAGCACAAGTTTCTACCTCTACTTTGTGCTGCAGTTCCTGTCCCTGCTCATGTGGTTTGGGGAGGACAAGGTGGGGAGTGGTTTGGGGCACAGGTGCCTTGAGACAGGGTCTCCATGTGCCTCTGTGCCTTTTGTCTGTTTCTTTTTTCTACTGGGAAATCCCAGCACATTTTAATGTGCAACGTGTGTGGTTTGTGGTGCCCCAAAGACATTTACAGAGCCACAAACCACATGTGCCTGCATGTCTGGATCCAGCCTAAGAGCCATTTTGGCATTTGCAGAACTGAACAATTGGGATCAATGAAGTACAATTAGCTTCAGCCACATCTTCCACAGCACTAATTGTTAAAAGATAACAGTAGCATAAGGAGAGGTTGGCAATCCAGGCACTGGCCCTGGGCATACTTACTTAGAGAGGACACAAGAACAGCAGTTACTTCCAGCCCAGTTGCTGCTAAAATCCTTTGAAAACTTAGCAAATTAGTTATTTACTCACTGAGAACGCACAACTTTTCCTTAAAAATTGCCTTTCCAAAATGGGGGTGTGTCTCCAGTGGAGAAGTTGATTTTCTTTGCCTGAGTGGAGCAATGGAGACTCTGTGCAGTAATGGCTGCTGCTTCTCTCTGCACCAGCAAACACCAGGGTTGGAGTCCAGTTTTCACCCTCACACTGTTGCTGCTGAATTGGCAGCAGCTTTTGGCTAAATGGAGAACGGTTAACACCATAGCCGAAAGTAGCCAGTGAGCTGGCTGGGGATGAATGAACCACTGCGTGCCATTAGTTCTCATCCTGGATACTGAAAAAAAGGTTTTTCTGTACATTTTACCTTCCAAAACAAAGATGCATGCCAAACTGGGGGCATGGGAGGTGATATAAAAAAAAAATGCAGTAATTTCAGGGTTACTGGCTGGAAATGTTAATTATTTATCATTCTTACACATTGGCAAAGGGCAGGAGAAGACTGGACTCTGATAACCCACACTGAGCGCCAGAACATGTGCCTCTCATATCCTGTTTTAAATCAAAATGGCAAACTTCATCTGCGGGAATTTCCGGTTTGGTGACAGCTAACATGGACCCCACCACTGAAAATCATCACACTACAGAACTCATCATAAAACACTGTTATTAAATACATTTTGTACCCACCTATGCAAGTTGGAGGATCTGTCCATTGTCCTGAGTTGCATCTAGCATATTCAGATCCCTTCATTATATAGAGATGTTTACATTTGTATTTCACTGTTGAATCTGGTTCATAGTGTGAAAATGGAAAAGTAGTGATATCTCCATTTTCAATAATAGGTGGGCGCCCACACCTTCCAGAACCCTCTGAAATGAAGTATATAAATCCAGAAATACATCATAATTTATTTCCAGCAAATGCTGTGAAAACAGAAGTGTTACAGATGACCCCTACCAATTTCCTTTGTTAGATCGTTACAATCAGTTAAAGGGGAGAGTAATCATCCTATTTCAAAACCAAATCCTTATAGCTAAATAACTGAGGTAAAATATATGTAGCTTGAATTTAAAATGACAAAATAGTATTTCATCACAAAATAAGAAAATGAATGGCCGTAGCTTTCTCACTCCCTGATTCAGGGCCATGTTACAGATGGAGAATGTTTGGTGGTTCGCGATCCTTTGGTTCCCAGGAACTGGAGCCGCACTAATTCTACCATGCTGATCTCTAACAGCTGACTGTCAAGAGAAAAAAAGGAAGGAGGCTTGGACACCACTCATCCCTTACCATGCCTCCTCTTCCTTAACCCTCTACTTCTTGTTATGGAGGGAAGTGCAGTTCTCTACAGCATGTCCATGGCCAAATGTTAATGTTGCATGTTTGACAAAGGAATTTTGGAGCATCTTAGATTGCTTTTAAATGCCAAAGGTAATCTCCTACTTTAAAAGGTTGGAGACCACTGCTGTAGTGTGACTGCACTTCTCCATAATTTGCTGTCATCTGCAAATTTAGCCAGTCTGCTTCTTACACCTGAGTCCACGGCATTTATGAATATATTAAAGAGGACTGGTCTGAGAACTGAGCCCTGGGAGATGCCACTGGTCACCATGCACCATGTTGACTTGGTTCCATTGATTATCACTCTCTGGGTCTGACCACAGAGCCAGTTCCCCAGCCATTGGATCATATGTTTGTCGAGGCTGAAGTTCCCCAATTTCACCATGAGGATATCATGGGAGAACAAGTCAAAGGCTTTTTTGAAATCTAAATATATAACATCAACCTCTTCTCTTTTGTCCAGGTGATGCGTCACCTCGTCAGAGAAGGAAATGAAGTTGGTCAGGCAAGACTTACCTGAAACAAAGGCATGTTGGCTATCTTTCAGAATGCTCCCTTCCATTAGCCTGTTGTTGATGGTTTCTTTGATGATTTTTTCCAAGATCTTTTCTAGGATTGAGGTCAAACTGATTGGACTGTAGTTCCTTGGATCTTCCCTCCTTCCTTTTTTGAAGATAGGCATCACATTGTCCCTCTTCCAATCTTCAGAAACCTCTCCTGAGCACCACGGGTTCTCAAATAGACTTGCCATTGGTCATGTTATGATGTCAGCCAGCTCTCTTAGCACTCTTGAGTATATTCCTTCTGGGCCAGCTGACCTGAGGATGTCCAGCCTCTCAAACTGTTACCTTACAAGATCTTTGCCAATGACAGGTGTATGATCACCCTTACCCTGGTAGTCCTGTGTCTTGTCAGGAAGGGTGACCCCCTTGGGCTGGTGGAAAACCGACACCAGGTAATCATTGAGAAGATTAACTTCCTCCTGGGTGTCGGTTGTCAGCTGCCCCATTTGGTTCAGCAGGGGTCCACTATTACCCTTGTTTTTTCTTTCTGAATTCCCATGTACTTGAAGAAGGACTTTTTTATTGTCCTTGATTCCCATAGTCAGTTTGAGTTTGGTTTCAGCCTTGGCTTTTCTGGTCTGCTCTCTACAGGCTCAGGCCAGTGCTGCATAATCCACCTTAGTGGTAGTTCCCAACTTCCATCCCCTATAAGCTTTTCTTTTCAGATTCAAGAGGTGCATGAGTTCTCTGTAGAACCAAGGTGGTCTCCCAGTGCTTTTGCTACCTTTTATTGGGCTGGAATTTACTTCCCTTGTCCTTGTAGGATTGTGTCCTTAAGGAGCAACCACTCATCATGGACTCCCCTCCCCATCAGATCATGGTCTCTCAGAGCCTCAACAACCAACCTCTTGACCTTGAGAAAGTCAACTTTCCTAAAGTCAAGGTGTCCCGGGAGAAAGCAGGGCAAAGAACCCCAAATAATGAGCGGGGACCCCCTGGGTTGGGGAGCATGTGGCAAAAAAGAAAGAGATAAAAATAACTCAAAGGAAATATTTACCGACAGCAGCAGGACCTGTGATGCAGCTGGAACAAGAAGGGTAATCTGCTCGGGGCATAATCCGCGCCTTTATCCAGCTGAAACCGGCCAGTGATGTCACTGGCAGTCACCGGCCAGTGGGAATAAAACAGACCACTGGGGAACATGGTTGGGGAGGTGGAGCAGAGTTGGGGAAGGCTCCGATGCCGGGTGCAACCCGGGATACCCCGAAGGAGAGAGAGCCGGCAGGGGCTCTCTACATCAGTGGGAAGCAACATGGTAAAGAGATGGGAACCAGAAGAGTCTCCCTGCACCAACAGAGACAGGATCAGTAGAGGGACAACAAAACTGGAGGAAGCTCTCCTTAACAACAGAGGTGGGAGCATTGGAGGAACACGGGAGGCAAAAGAGGCTCCCCCTTTGGGTGGGGACAGAATGGAGCAGCAAGGAAAGCTGAGGTACAGAATGGCCAGAGGCTGGCTGTTAGTCCACAACACACAGAGTAGACGGGTACTTGGGGAGATACCACAGCACACCAGAAGCTGGGCACTCCCTACAGGGGAGAAGGACAGCAACAGCACATATGACACAGGGCAGAGTGAGAGCTGTAACGACTTGGGATGCAGGTCACTGGCTGCACCACCAGGCTTCCCCCTACCCTGTGCTGTATTTCATGCAAGTCGGCAACATCCTGTCAGCATTACTCCCAGAGTCATCTAGGTGTCACCCAGGGGCTTCCCTATGATCCTGCCCCAGAGCTCTTTCTTCAGCAGCATCTAAGCCAGACTGACATCCCAGGCTCAGCCCCAGTTTTTATATGCTCTCTAAGCCATGCCCCCTTCTGCTCAGTTTATGCTGACCATGACGGGCTAAACCCCAGCAGGATCAGAGGGCGTGAAGGTTATTCCATTACCCTAATGTAAGGGTAGAGGAAAGAACTGGTCAGGTCTCTCCACAATTTATTTCTGCTAGTTTTTTCCTTTTTTTAGTTTCCCCCTTTTTGGAGGGGCTGAGAGGTAGGGTGATGCAATACAGACAGGATAGCATTGTGTTATATTTTTCTTTGAGCCTCCATCTTTTATTTGAGCATAGGCTGCATTTAGAGTACAAGGTAGGGACTGTTTTGAGCCAGAAGGGTGTGATTTTCCAGAGTCCTACTTCTGGTTGAGTTAGTTACCTAGAGAGGCACATGCTAGAATGTGATGGGGCCATGTAGGCCACCGTGTCCCAAGAAAGACAACATCATCATGGGTACAGCTGAGAAGAGCTGGTGATCCACTGGAGGTTGGCATGAGGTTGGGGTGTAGCGGAGGTGGAGGCCCACAGAATACTGCCAGGCAGGATCCCTCTTGCAGCCAAACCCTGGGTGGTTGACCCCCACACTTGCATAGCTCAGGTTCACTGTGCCAGACTGGGCTTCTGGACACCAGCCTCTGCCTCATCCTCTTGGGCTTTTATCTCTACCACTCCTGGGCTGTTGGCCCCGGCCTTAGACTCTGCCCCTCTTTGAACTGCGGGGTCTCTAGTCCCATCTCTCCCCTTGCTCAGGCTGTAGGTCTCCAAGTTTTGCTTCTCCTCACCCTGCTGCTGGGCACCTGGCCCTGAGACTTGCCCTCTCAACAACTTGCACCATGTTCCAGGAACCTCTCTGGCACTCTAGGGCCTCCTTTCATCCCTAAGAGTCCAGACCCCAAACCTCCAGTATAAACTATAACAAAACCTAAGCCCACTCACTATAATGTAAACTAACCCTACCAGGGGTTCAACCCCAGGTCATTGGCTGCACCACCAGGCTTCTCCCTACCCTGTGCTGTATTTCATGTGAGTCAGCAACATCCTGTCTGAATTACTCCCAGAGTCATCTAGGTGTCACCCAGGGGCTTTCCTATGATCCTGCCCCAGAGCTCTTTCTTCAGCAACATCTAAGCCAGACTGACTTCCCAGGCTCAGCCCCAGTTTTTATATGCTCCCTAAGCCATGCCCCCTTCTGCTCAGGTGATGCAGCAGCCACACGCAGTGGCATTCATTCTCCCTGCCTTCTCTTGCTCCTGCTAAGTTGCTAGTTTCTGGCTACCACTCTGTTATCTGTTGGCTTGATCTTTTACCTGCTAGCCCTCGATAGGCTGCAGATGTGCCCATTTCCCTGATGGGCATCTCACTGTCTAGGCAGCAGCATTTTATAGCTGCATTCCCTCTAACAGCTGACCCCCGATTAGCTGCTTGGCTCTAGCTGCTGCAGTTTCTTCACTTAAAGAAATAGGAGCTCTAAGCTCCCTCTTACAATGACCAGTGACTTCCCTTCCAGCCCTACATGGTCCTCTGACCTGAAAAATCTTCTTAGGATCTGGGCAAGGAAAACCTAAGAACCATGGATGCAAATTCCCCAAGCAGCAGTGAGCTACCAGTAGCAAGGTGGAGGCCCTAAAACTTGCCTGGTAAATAGGAAAAGGAACATTAACTCCTGCTCAGGAGTTGTCCATGCTGCAGCTTCTTCATATGATCAGTGCTGTTAGGGGATGCCAGACTATAGGGGTAGTTTCATAGTTTCTGGGGTCAGAAGGAACCCAAGTACATCATCTAGTCCAAACTCCTGCCAGTGCAGGAAAGAGTACTGGGGTTAAACGATCCCAGCAAGATGTTCATCTAGCCTCCTATTAAAGATCCCCAGTGTAGGGGCCAGCACCATTTTTCTTGGAAGTTGGTTCCAGATCCTAGCCACCCTGACCGTGAAGTAGCACCTCCTGATATCTAGCCTAAATCTACCCTCTGCCAGCTTGTGACCATTATTCCTGGTCACTCCTGATAGTGCTCGGGGGAACAGGGACTTCCCCAGTGCCTGCTGGTCCCCTCTGACTAGTTTGAACAGGCCACTAGAATCCCCCTTCAGCCTTCTCTTTTGGAGGCTGAACAGGTTCAGGTCCCATAGCCTCTCCTCATAAGGCCTGCCCTGCTGCCCCCTGATCATGCAAGTGGTCCTCCTCTGGACCCTCTCCATGTTGTTCACACCCCTCTTGAAGTGAGGCACCCAGAACTGGACACAGTAGTCCAGCTACGGCTTGAGCAGTGTTGCATAGAGGGGAAGGATCACCTTCTTGGACCTGCTTGAGATGCATCTGTGGATGCATGGCAAGGTACGGTTGGCCTTCCTGACTGCATTCCCACACTGCCGCCCCATGTCCATCTTGGAGTCAATGATGACGCCAAGATCCTTTTCCACCTCTGTACTGACTAGAATGGAGGTCCCCAACCTGTAGCTATGGTGCCGGTTGTTCTTCCCCAGCTGCATCACTTTGCACTTATTGGTGTTGAATCCCATCCTGTTCTCATCTGCCCACCCTTGTAACCTGTCTAGGTCTGATTGTAGCCTATTCCTCCCTTATAGTGTGCCCACATCCCCCCACATCTTAGCGTCATCTTCAAATTTGAACAGGGTGTTCTGTACTCCCTCGTCCAAGCCACTGATGAAGATGTTGAACAGTGAGGGCCTGAGGACCGAGCCCTGCAGAACCCCACTGCTCACATCCCTCCAGAACAAAAATGATCCATCCACTGCCACTCTCTGGGTGCGGCCCTCCAGCCAGTTGGCGACCCAACTGACTGTGTGGGTGTCGACACCACAGTCTCCCAGTTTCTTAATGAGAACAAGGTGAGAGACAATGTCGAAGGTCTTCTGAAAGTCCAGAAAGATTATGTCCACTGCTACCCCTCCATCTAAGGATTTGGTGATCTGATCATAGAAGGCCACCAGGTTGGTCTGACAGGAACTGCCACTAATGAACCCTTGTTGGTTGCCCCTAAGCACGATCTCCCCTGCTGGCCCTTCGTGGATATGTGCCAGAATAATTTTCTCAAAACGTTTGCTCAGGATCGAGGTAAGACTAACTGGCCTATAGTTTTCTGGGTCCTCCTTCTTCCCCTTTTTGAAGATGGGAACCACACTGGCGCTCTTCCAGTCCTCTGGCACCACATGAGAGAACCATGAGTGATCATAAAGATGTGCCGGGGTCCCACAATTACCTCAGCCAATTCCCTTAGTTCTCTATGGTGGAGATCGTCCGGACCAGCTGACTTGAATAAACCTGGCCAACAACATAGCCAGCAGTACAAAGCTTTGCATGGTCAAAAGACATTTTGAAGAACAAGGGCCTCCTCACCATATAAGAACTCTCATATTTCCATTCAGTCTTTCACATGCACATTATCTTCATTGCAACTATTCCATGCTGGTGGCCACTTCTATTCTGATGGGGAACGGATCAAGTCTTTGATACCCTCCCGCACAACCCTTCTTGTGCTCAGCCCTTTTTGTGGGGTTGAACTTAGCTGTGCATGAGGGAAGATAACATCAAAGGGAAAATCTTAACATGTATCCCCATCCTCACCATGTCGAAAAACACTAACTCCTACCTTGGCAAGTGGGCAGTTGTGACCACTCTCTGTTTTCACAAATGACCTGATTTGATCCCACAATCTGGAAGCCTCTGTGACATTTATACTGCACTCTGGTTCCTGGCAGATACATTTCATTGTCAGTATGTAAAATATCCGCGTTGACAACTTTAGGTGGAGGTCCACATCTTACATCTGGAGGGGAAGACATAGATAAAGATGCCAGAAGTAAAACGCTACTGAAGTAGTGTCTTAGTTTATGAAAATACATTATGTCTCATTGAACAAAGTATACTTGCAAAACAAAGCTGGGAGACAAACTTCTAAGAGAAAAAAATGGAAATATGGGTTTTTTTGATGCTCTTGCCCCAGATAAAACACATCTTTGCTTTAAGGGTGGTGAAACCTGACCCTACTGAGTGGAAATATGTCCTGTACATTGTTATACGTGACACAGGAAAAGGGGAAGCATGTTTTTATTTTATAATATAGATTGTTGCTATATTATCCACATAAATGGCATGAAATAAACTAAGGAAAGCTCTGTTCCATGGTTGCATGTTGTTTTCTACTGGGGGTTTTGCCAGGATAGTTGCACTGATTGGGAAGTATGATCTTTTCACACTGCTGGTCAACATATCTGTGTTATTTGTATCTTGATAAACAAGCCAGAGAAGCAGAATCCAGAAATCTGTAATATAGGTTATTGCAAATAAGAGTAAGAGGCAGCCTTCTACTAGGCAGAGCTGCTGCTGACTGTCCCAGCTACAATACACACTGTGACTGTGTCCACATGAGCATGGATGTTTGTTTGCCTGGGGACAACTAGCAGCAGGACTCCTTGTGCCACTGATGGTTGCCTCCAGGGGTGCCTGTGCCATATGCCCTCTGGTACCTTACATGTGGTAGGAAGGCTGGGACCAGCAGCAGTGGCAAATGGCTGGGGACCTCCTAGGACTGCAGCAGTAGCAAACCTGCAGCTCAGAGCCTGGCCGCCAGCTGGAGCATGACTCTGGCCAGCTGAGCTTCCATTTTGAGTGGTACCCATTACCCCTGGGTGTGTGAGCGGTCACCAATAGGTGCTTGCCACTCCCCATCATCCCACCCCCAGAGCCGTTGCCGGCATCTGTGGGTTGTGTGACAGGGGGTGGGGGAAAAATGTAAGCCTTGGCCATCTGGTGCCCGAGACCCTCGGTACACTACTGTACCCAGTGAATCCAGTCTTTGGATGTCGTCACCACTCCTTGGTTAAATCATCTTTCAGCTCTGAGAATTTTCTGATCTGATTACAGCTTGAGAGATACAGCCAGATTCTTAGTTAACAAGACAAAGTTTGCTCTAACTTTATTTGGATCAGATAGCAGGACTCTAGGTTATGCTGTTCCTTCACCAATTCCAGGGAAGCCAGTTCTTCAAGGAAAAGAAAAAAGAACAAGAAGGAGCACAAGGGTCAAATGCCGGCTGATCAGTAGATGAGAGATCACAGGAATATAGCATAAAGATTTTTAATGGCTTTTACTCCTCAGTGTTAAAACATTACAAATCAATTTAGTTTTGAGATGGGGTATGCACATCTGCTAGGGTTCATCTCTAGGCTCTGCTTTATTACAAGGTATGTGGTTTATTATAAAGCTATTTATTCTACCAGTAATTTACCCCTTGTGGCTTGATCCTATTCACATCTAAAGTTTCATTTTCATAGATTTCATAGACATTAGGGCTGGAAGGGACCTCGGGAGATCTTCGAGTCCAGCCCCCTGCCCAAAGGGCAGGAAGTCAGCTGGGGTCATAGGATCCCACCAAGATAAGCATCCAATTTACTCTTGAAGGTGTTCAATGTAGGTGCTTGAACCACCTCCGCTGGCAGACTGTTCCAGACCTTGGGGGCTCAGACAGTAAAGAAATTCTTCCTTATGTCCAGCCTGAAACGGTCTTGCAGGAGTTTGTGACCGTTCGACCTCGTCATC
>NW_028324545.1:0-3071 GCF_052110815.1 Crocodylus siamensis
GGCACCAGGTCAACCCCAGGCATGCCTAGGGGGACTTTTGGAGCCCACATCAACCCCAGGCAAGTGAATTGGGCCTTGCAGCACCAGGTGAAGCCCCGGCAAGCGCATGGGGCCTAGCAGGCACCAAGGCATACCCAGGTAAGCGAATGGGATCTGTTCAGCCAGGAGGTCAACCCCAGGTAAGCGAATGGGGCCTTGCAGCCACCAGGTCAACCCTAGGCAAGAGAATGGGGCCTGGCCCAGGTGGGGGGGCACTTTTTGGAGGCTTAAGCCCGGGTGTGGGGAGCACTTGATGGAGGCTTAAGGCTCTGGAGGTTGCGCGGGTCCTGCGACCTCACTCCCGGTGGTTTTTTGGGAGTGAAGCCCAGGGCGGCAGCATGTCCGGGCACCAGGACAACCCCAGGCATGCCTAGGGGGACTTTTGGAGCCCAGGTCAACCCCTGGCAAGCGAATGGGGCCTTGCAGCCTCCAGGTCAAACCCAGGTAAGCGAATGGGGCCTTGCAGCTACCAGGTCAACCCCCTGCAAGCCTATGGGGCCATGCACGCACCAGGTCAAGCCCAGGCGAGCGAATGGGGCCTAGGCCAGGTGGCGGGGGCACTCCTTGGAGGCTTAAGCCCGGGTGGGGGGGCACTTGATGGAGGCTTAAGGGCCTGGCGGTTGTGCGGGTCCTGCGTCCTCACTTGTGGGTGGTTTTTTGGGAGTGAAGCCCAGGGCGGCAGCATGTCTAGGCACCAGGTCAACCCCAGGCATGCCAGGGGGACTTTTGGAGCCCAGGTCAACCCCTGGCAAGCGAATGGGGCCTTGCAGCCTCCAGGTCAAACCCAGGTAAGCGAATGGGGCCTTGCAGCCACCAGGTGAACCCCCTCCAAGCCTATGCGGCCCTGCACGCACCAGGTCAACCCCAGGCAAGAGAATGGGGCCTTGGCCAGCTGGGGGGGGCACTACTTGGAGGCTTAAGCCCGGGTGGCGGGGCACTTGATGGAGGCTTTAGGCCCTGGAGGTTCTGCGGGTCCTGCTTCCGCACCCCGGTGTTTTTTTGGGAGTGAAGCCCAGGGCGGCAGCATGTCCAGGCACCAGGTCAACCCCAGGCATGCCTAGGGGGACTTTTGGAGCACATGTCAACCCCAGGCAAGATAATGGGGCCTTGCAGACACCAGGTCAACCACAGTGCAAGCGAATGGGGCCTGGCCCAGGTGGGGGGGCACTTTGTGGAGGCTTAAGCCCGGGTGTGGGGAGCACTTGATGGAGGCTTAAGGCTCTGGCAGTTGTGAGGGTCCTGCGTCCGAACTCCCGGTGACTTTTTGGGAGTGAAGCCCAGGGCGGCAGCAAGTCTGGGCACCAGGACAACCCCAGGCATGCCTAGGGGGACTTTTGGAGCCCAGGTCAACCCCAGGGCGGCAGCATGTCTAGGCACCAGGCAAGCGAATGGGGCCTTGCAGCCAGCAGGTGAACCCCCTGCTAGCCTATGGGGCCCTAGCAGGCACCAGGTCAACCCCAGGCAAGCGAATGGGGCCTCGGCCAGGTGGCGGGGGCACTCCTTGGAGGCTTAAGCCCGGGTGGGGGGGCACTTGATGGAGGCTTAAGGCCCTGGCAGTTGTGCGGGTCCTGCGTCCGCTCTCCCGGTGGCTTTTTGGGAGTGAAGGCCAGGGCGACAGCAAGTCCGGGCACCAGGACAACCCCAGGCATGCCTAGGGGGACTTTTGGAGCCCAGGTCAACCCCACGCAAGCGAATGGGGCCTTGCAGCCACCAGCTGAACTCCCTGCAACCCTATGGGGCCCAGCACGCACCAGGTCAACCCCAGGCAAGGGAATGGGGCCTGGCCGAGGTGGGGGGGGCACTTGTTGGAGGCTTAAGCCCGGGTGGCGGGGCACTTGATGGAGGCTTAAGGCCCTGGCGGTTGTGCGGGTCCTGCGTCCGCAGTCCCGGTGGTTTTTTGGGACTGAAGTCAAGGGTGGCAGCATGTCCAGGCACCAGGTCAACCCCAGGCATGCCTAGGGGGACTTTTGGAGCCCAGGTCAACCCCAGGCAAGCGAATGGGGCCTTGCAGCCAGCAGCTAGCCCCTGCTAGCCTGTGGGGCCCTAGAGGAACCAGGTCAACCCCAGGCAAGGGAATGGGGCCTGGGCCAGGTGTGGGGGGCACTCCTTGGAGGCTTGAGCCCGTGGTGGGGAGCACTTGATGGAGGCTTAATGCCCTGGCGGTTGTGCGGGTCCTCCTTCCGCACTCCCGGTGGTTTTTTCGGAGTGAAGCCCAGGGCGGCAGCATGTCCGGGCACCAGGTCAACCCCAGGCATGCCTAGGGGGACTTTTGGAGCCCAGGTCAACCCATGGCAAGTGAATGGGGCCTTGCGGCCTCCAGGTCAAACCCAGGGAAGCTAATGGGGCCTTGCAGCCACCAGCTCAACCCCAGGCAAGCGAATGGGGCCTGGCCCAGGTGGGGGGGCATTCCTTGGAGGCTTAAGGCTCTGGCGGTTGTGCGGGTCCTGCGTCCGCACTCCCGGTGGCTTTTTGGGAGTGAAGCCCAGGGCGGCAGCAGTCCGGGCACCAGGACAACCCCAGGCATGCCTAGGGGGACTTTTGGAGCCCAGGTCAACCCCACGCAAGCGAATGGGGCCTTGCAGCCACCAGGTGAAGCCCCGGCCCCCTGCAAGGCATACCCTATGGGGCCCTGCACGCACCAGGTCAACCCCAGGCAAGGGAATGGGGCCTGGGCCAGGTGTGGGGGGCACTCCTTGGAGGCTTGAGCCTGGGTGGGGGGGCACATGATGGAGGCTTAAGGGCCTGGCGGTTGTGCGGGTCCTGCGTCCGCACTCCCGGTGGCTTTTTGGGAGTGAAGCCCAGGGCGGCAGCATGTCCGGGCACCAGGACAACCCCAGGCATGCCTAGGGGGACTTTTGGAGCCCAGGTCAACCCCACGCAAGCGAATGGGGCCTTGCAGCCTCCAGGTCAAACCCAGGAAAGCGAATGGGGCCTTGCAGCCACCAGGTGAACCCCCTTCAAGCCTACGGGGCCCTGCACGCACCAGGTCAAACCCAGGCAAGCGAATGGGGCCTGGGCCAGGTGTGGGGGGC
>NW_028324546.1:0-27000 GCF_052110815.1 Crocodylus siamensis
GGGACTTTTGGAGCCCAGGTCAACCCCACGCAAGCGAATGGGGCCTTGCAGCCACCAGTTGAACCCCCTGCAAGCCTATGCGGCCCTGCACGCACCAGGTCAACCCCAGGCAAGAGAATGGGGCCTTGGCCAGCTGGGGGGGGCACTACTTGGAGGCTTAAGCCCGGGTGGCGGGGCACTTGATGGAGGCTTTAGGCCCTGGAGGTTCTGCGGGTCCTGCTTCCACACCCCTGGTGTTTTTTTGGGAGTGAAGCCCAGGGCGGCAGCATGTCCAGGCACCAGGTCAACCCCAGGCATGCCTAGGGGGACTTTTGGAGCACATGTCAACCCCAGGCAAGATAATGGGGCCTCGCAGACACCAGGTCAACCCAGTGCAAGCGAATGGGGCCTGGCCCAGGTGGGGGGGCACTTTGTGGAGGCTTAAGCCCGGGTGTGGGGAGCACTTGATGGAGGCTTAAGGCTCTGGCAGTTGTGAGGGTCCTGCGTCCGCACTCCCGGTGGCTTTTTGGGAGTGAAGCCCAGGGCGGCAGCAAGTCTGGGCACCAGGACAACCCCAGGCATGCCTAGGGGGACTTTTGGAGCCCAAGGCAAGCGAATGGGGCCTTGCAGCCACCAGGTGAACCCCCTGCAAGCCTATGGGGCCCTGCACGCACCAGGTCAACCCCAGGCAAGCGAATGGGGCCTGGCCAGCTGGGGGGGGCACTACTTGGAGGCTTAAGCCCGGGTGGCGGGGCACTTGATGGAGGCTTTAGGCCCTGGAGGTTCTGCGGGTCCTGCTTCCACACCCCTGGTGTTTTTTTGGGAGTGAAGCCCAGGGCGGCAGCATGTCCAGGCACCAGGTCAACCCCGGGCATGCCTACGGGGACTTTTGGAGCACATGTCAACCCCAGGCAAGCGAATGGGGCCTTGCAGACACCAGGTCAACCCAGTGCAAGCGAATGGGGCCTGGCCCAGGTGGGGGGGCACTTTGTGGAGGCTTAAGCCCGGGTGTGGGGAGCACTTGATGGAGGCTTAAGGCTCTGGCAGTTGTGAGGGTCCTGCGTCCGCACTCCCGGTGGCTTTTAGGGAGTGAAGCCCAGGGCGGCAGCAAGTCTGGGCACCAGGACAACCCCAGGCATGCCTAGGGGGACTTTTGGAGCCCAGGTCAACCCCAGGCAAGCGAATGGGGCCTTGCAGCCACCAGGTGAACCCCCTGCAAGCCTATGGGGCCCTGCACGCACCAGGTCAACCCCAGGCAAGAGAATGGGGCCTGGCCAGGTGGGGGGGCACTACTTGGAGGCTTAAGCCCGGGTGGCGGGGCACTTGATGGAGGCTTTAGGCCCTGGAGGTTCTGCGGGTCCTGCTTCCGCACCTCTGGTGTTTTTTTGGGAGTGAAGCCCAGGGCGGCAGCATGTCCAGGCACCAGGACAACCCCAGGCATGCCTAGGGGGACTTTTGGAGCCCAGGTCAACCCCAGGCAAGCGAATGGGGCCTTGCAGCCACCAGCTGAACTCCCTGCAACCCTATGGGGCCCAGCACACACCAGGTCAACCCCAGGCAAGGGAATGGGGCCTGGCCGAGGTGGGGGGGCACTTGTTGGAGGCTTAAGCCCGGGTGGCGGGGCACTTGATGGAGGCTTAAGGCCCTGGCGGTTGTGCGGGTCCTGCGTCCGCACTCCCGGTGGTTTTTTGGGAGTGAAGTCAAGGGTGGCAGCATGTCCAGGCACCAGGTCAACCCCAGGCATGCCTAGGGGGACTTTTGGAGCACATGTCAACCCCAGGCAAGCGAATGGGGCCTTGCAGACACCAGGTCAACCCAGTGCAAGCGAATGGGGCCTGGCACCAGGTACCCAGGTAAGCGAATGGGCACCTTGCAGGTCAACCCTAGGGAGGCTTAAGCCCAGGTGTGGGGAGCACTTGATGGAGGCTTAAGGCCCTGGCGGTTGTGCGGGTCCTGCGTCCGCACTTCTGGTGTTTTTTTGGGAGTGAAGCCCAGGGCGGCAGCAAGTCCGGGCACCAGGACAACCCCAGGCATGCCTAGGGGGACTTTTGGAGCCCAGGTCAACCCCAGGCAAGCGAATGGGGCCTTGCAGCCACCAGCTGAACCCCTGCAACCCTATGGGGCCCTGCACGCACCAGGTCAACCCCAGGCAAGCGAATGGGGCCTGGCCAGGTGGGGGGGCACTTGTTGGAGGCTTTAGCCCGGGTGGGGGGCACTTGATGGAGGCTTAAGGCCCTGGCGGTTGTGCGGGTCCTGCGTCCGCACTCCCGGTGGTTTTTTGGGAGTGAAGCCTTAAGGGCGGCAGCATCCGCACTCCGGTGGCTTTTTGGGAGTGGCACCTGGACAACCCCAGGCATGCCTAGGAGGACTTTTGAAGCCCAGGTCAACCCCAGGCAAGCGAATGGAGCCTTACAGCACCAGGTCAACCCCCGGCAAGCGCATGGGGCCTAGCAGGCACCAAGGCATACCCAGGTAAGCGAATGGGGCCTTGCAGCCACCAGCTCAACCCCAGGCAAGCGAATGGGGCCTGGCCCAGGTGGGGGGGGCACTCCTTGGAGGCTTAAGGCTCTGGCAGTTGTGAGGGTCCTGCGTCCGCACTCCCGGTGGCTTTTTGGGAGTCAAGCCCAGGGCGGCAGCATGTCCGGGCACCAGGTCAACCCCAAGCATGCCTAGGGGGACTTTTGGAGCCCAGGTCAACCCCACGCAAGCGAATGGGGCCTTGCAGCCTCCAGGTCAAACCCAGGTAAGCGAATGGGGCCTTGCAGCCACCAGGTGAACCCCCTGCAAGCCTATGCGGCCCTGCACGCACCAGGTCAACCCCAGGCAAGAGAATGGGGCCTTGGCCAGCTGTGGGGGGCACTACTTGGAGGCTTAAGACCGGGTGGCGGGGCACTTGATGGAGGCTTTAGGCCCTGGAGGTTCTGCGGGTCCTGCTTCCACACCCCTGGTGTTTTTTTGGGAGTGAAGCCCAGGGCGGCAGCATGTCCAGGCACCAGGTCAACCCCAGGCATGCCTAGGGGGACTTTTGGAGCACATGTCAACCCCAGGCAAGATAATGGGGCCTCGCAGACACCAGGTCAACCCAGTGCAAGCGAATGGGGCCTGGCCCAGGTGGGGGGGCACTTTGTGGAGGCTTAAGCCCGGGTGTGGGGAGCACTTGATGGAGGCTTAAGGCTCTGGCAGTTGTGAGGGTCCTGCGTCCGCACTCCCGGTGGCTTTTTGGGAGTGAAGCCCAGGGCGGCAGCAAGTCCGGGCACCAGGACAACCCCAGGCATGCCTAGGGGGACTTTTGGAGCCCAGGTCAACCCCAGGCAAGCGAATGGGGCCTTGCAGCCACCAGCTGAACTCCCTGCAACCCTATGGGGCCCAGCACGCACCAGGTCAACCCCAGGCAAGGGAATGGGGCCTGGCCGAGGTGGGGGGGGCACTTGTTGGAGGCTTAAGCCCGGGTGGCGGGGCACTTGATGGAGGCTTAAGGCCCTGGCGGTTGTGCGGGTCCTGCGTCCGCACTCCCGGTGGTTTTTTGGGAGTGAAGTCAAGGGTGGCAGCATGTCCAGGCACCAGGTCAACCCCAGGCATGCCTAGGGGGACTTTTGGAGCCCAGGTCAACCCCAGGCAAGCGAATGGGGCCTTGCAGCCACACCAGGTCAACCCAACCCCAGGCAAGCGAATGGGGCCTGGCCCAGGTGGGGGGGCACTTTGCGGAGGCTTAAGCCCGGGTGTGGGGAGCACTTGATGGAGGCTTAAGGCCCTGGCGGTTGTGCGGGTCCTGCGTCCGCACTTCTGGTGTTTTTTTGGGAGTGAAGCCCAGGGCGGCAGCAAGTCCGGGCACCAGGACAACCCCAGGCATGCCTAGGGGGACTTTTGGAGCCCAGGTCAACCCCAGGCAAGCGAATGGGGCCTTGCAGCCACCAGGTGAACCCCCTGCAAGCCTATGGGGCCCTGCACGCACCAGGTCAACCCCAGGCAAGCGAATGGGGCCTTTGGCTCAACCCCCGGCAGGTGGGGCCTTGCAGTACGGGAACCCCCGGCAAGCTTTGCATACCCAGGTGGATGGGACCTTGCAGCCACCAGGTCAACCCTAGGCAAGCCCTGGCCCAGGTGGGGGGGGCACTTGATGGAGGCTTAAGGCCCTGGCGGTTGTGCGGGTCCTGCGTCCGCACTCCCGGTGGCTTTTTGGGAGTGAAGCCCAGGGCGGCAGCATGTCCGGGCACCTGGACAACCCCAGGCATGCCTAGGGGGACTTTTGGAGCCCAGGTCAACCCCAGGCAAGCGAATGGAGCCTTACAGCACCAGGTCAACCCCCGGCAAGCGCATGGGGCCTAGCAGGCACCAAGGCATACCCAGGTAAGCGAATGGGACCTTGCAGCCACCAGGTCAACCCTAGGCAAGCGAATGGGGCCTGGCCCAGGTGGGGGGGGCACTTTTTGGGGGCTTAAGGCCCTGGCGGTTGTGCGGGTCTTGCGTCCGCACTCCCGGTGGTTTTTTGGGAGTGAAGACAAGGGTGCCAGCACGTCCGGGCACCAGGACAACCCCAGGCATGCCTAGGGGGACTTTTGGAGCCCAGGTCAACCCCACGCAAGCGAATGGGGCCTTGCAGCCTCCAGGTCAAACCCAGGAAAGTGAATGGGGCCTTGCAGCCACCAGGTGAACCCCCTGCAAGCCTATGGGGCCCTGCACGCACCAGGTCAACCCCAGGCAAGCGAATGGGGCCTGGGCCAGGTGGGGGGGGCACTCCTTGGAGCCTTAAGCCCGGGTGGCGGGGCACTTGATGGAGGCTTAAGGCCCTGGTGGTTGTGCGGGTCCTGCGTCCGCACTCCCGGTGTTTTTTTGGGAGTGAAGCCGAGGGCGGCAGCATGTCCAGGCACCAGGTCAACCCTAGGCATGCCTAGGGGGACTTTTGGAGCCCATGTCAACCCCAGGCAAGCGAATGGGGCCTTGCAGACACCAGGTCAACCCAGTGCAAGCGAATGGGGCCTGGCCCAGGTGGGGGGGGGGCACTTTGTGGAGGCTTAAGCCCGGGTGTGGGGAGCACTTGATGGAGGCTTAAGGCTCTGGCAGTTGTGAGGGTCCTCCGTCCGCACTCCGGGTGGCTTTTTGGGAGTGAAGCCCAGGGCGGCAGCAAGTCCGGGCACCAGGACAACCCCAGGCATGCCTAGGGGGACTTTTGGAGTCAAGGCAAGCGAATGGGGCCTTGCAGCCACCAGGTGAACCCCCTGCAACCCTATGGGGCCCTGCACGCACCAGGTCAACCCCAGGCAAGCGAATGGGGCCTGGCCCAGGTGGGGGGGCACTTTCTGGAGGCTTTAGCCCGGGTGTGGGGAGCACTTGATGGAGGCTTAAGGACCTGGCGGTTGTCCGGGTCCTGCGTCCGCACTCCCGGTTTTTTTTGGGAGTGAAGCCCAGGGCGGCAGCATGTCCGGGCACCAGGACAACCCCAGGCATGCCTAGGGGGACTTTTGGAGCCCAGGTCAACCCCAAGCAAGCGAATGGGGCCTTGCAGCCACCAGGTGAACCCCCTGCAAGCCTATGGGGCCCTGCACGCACCAGGTCAACCCCAGGCAAGCGAATGGGGCCTGGGCCAGGTGTGGGGGGCACTCCTTGGAGGTTTGAGCCCGGGTGGGGGGCACTTGATGGAGGCTTAAGGCCCTGGTGGTTGTGCGGGTCCTCCGTCCGCACTCCCGGTGGTTTTTTGGGAGTGAAGCCCAGGGCGGCAGCATGTCTGGGCACCAGGTCAACCCCAGGCATGCCTAGGGGGACTTTTGGAGCCCAGGTCAACCCCACGCAAGCGAATGGGGCCTTGCAGCCTCCAGGTCAAACCCAGGTAAGCGAATGGGGCCTTGCAGCCACCAGGTGAACCCCCTCCAAGCCTATGCGGCCCTGCACGCACCAGGTCAACCCCAGGCAAGAGAATGGGGCCTTGGCCAGCTGGGGGGGGCACTACTTGGAGGCTTAAGCCCGGGTGGCGGGGCACTTGATGGAGGCTTTAGGCCCTGGAGGTTCTGCGGGTCCTGCTTCCGCACCCCTGGTGTTTTTTTGGGAGTGAAGCCCAGGGCGGCAGCATGTCCAGGCACCAGGTCAACCCCAGGCATGCCTAGGGGGACTTTTGGAGCACATGTCAACCCCAGGCAAGATAATGGGGCCTTGCAGACACCAGGTCAACCCAGTGCAAGCGAATGGGGCCTGGCCCAGGTGGGGGGGCACTTTGTGGAGGCTTAAGCCCGGGTGTGGGGAGCACTTGATGGAGGCTTAAGGCTCTGGCAGTTGTGAGGGTCCTGCGTCCGCACTCCCGGTGGCTTTTTGGGAGTGAAGCCCAGGGCGGCAGCAAGTCTGGGCACCAGGACAACCCCAGGCATGCCTCGGGGGACTTTTGGAGCCCAGGTCAACCCCAGGCAAGCGAATGGGGCCTTGCAGCCACCAGCTGAACTCCCTGCTTCCCTATGGGGCCCAGCACGCACCAGGTCAACCCCAGGCAAGGGAATGGGGCCTGGCCGAGGTGGGGGGGGCACTTGTTGGAGGCTTAAGCCCGGGTGGCGGGGCACTTGATGGAGGCTTAAGGCCCTGGCGGTTGTGCGGGTCCTGCGTCCGCACTCCCGGTGGTTTTTTGGGAGTGAAGTCAAGGGTGGCAGCATGTCCAGGCACCAGGTCACCCCAGGCATGCCTAGGGGGACTTTTGGAGCCCAGGTCAACCCCAGACAAGCAAATGGGGCCTTGCAGCCAGCAGGTGAACCCCCTGCTGCCTGTGGGGCCCTAGAGGCACCAGGTCAACCCCAGGCAACTGAATGGGGCCTGGGCCAGGTGTGGGGGGCACTCCTTGGAGGCTTGAGCCTGGGTGGGGGGGCACTTGATGGAGGCTTAAGGCCCTGGCAGTTGTGTGGGTCCTTTGTCCGCTCTCCCGGTGGCTTTTTGGGAGTGAAGCCCAGGGCGGCAGCAAGTCCGGGCACCAGGACAACCCCAGGCATGCCTAGGGGGACTTTTGGAGCCCAGGTCAACCCCACGCAAGCGAATGGGGCCTTGCAGCCTCCAGGTCAAACCCAGGAAAGCGAATGGGGCCTTGCAGCCACCAGGTGACCCCCCTGCAAGCCTATGGGGCCCTGCACGCACCAGGTCAACCCCAGACAAGCGAATGGGGCCCGGGCCAGCTGGGGGGGGCACTCCTTGGAGCCTTAAGCCCGGGTGGCGGGGCACTTGATGGAGGCTTTAGGCCCTGGAGGTTCTGCGGGTCCTGCTTCCACAACCCTGGTGTTTTTTTGGGAGTAAAGCCCAGGGCGGCAGCATGTCCCGGCACCAGGTCAACCCCGGGCATGCCTAGGGGGACTTTTGGAGCACATGTCAACCCCAGGCAAACGAATGGGGCCTTGCAGACACCAGGTCAACCCAGTGCAAGCAAATGGGGCCTGGCCCAGGTGGGGGGGCACTTTGTGGAGGCTTAAGCCCGGGTGTGGGGAGCACTTGATGGAGGCTTAAGGCTCTGGCAGTTGTGAGGGTCCTGCGTCCGCACTCCCGGTGGCTTTTTGGGAGTGAAGCCCAGGGCGGCAGCAAGTCTGGGCACCAGGACAACCCCAGGCATGCCTACGGGGACTTTTGGAGCAAGGCAAGCGAATGGGGCCTTGCAGCCACCAGCTGAACCCTCTGCAACCCTATGGGGCCCTGCACGCACCAGGTCAACCCCAGGCAAGCGAATGGGGCCTGGCCCAGGTGGGGGGGCACTTTGTGGAGGCTTAAGCCCGGGTGTGGGGAGCACTTGATGGAGTCTTAAGGCCCTGGCGGTTGTGCGGGTCCTGCGTCCGCACTCCTGGTGTTTTTTTGGGAGTGAAGCCCAGGGCGGCAGCATGTCCGGGCACCAGGACAACCCCAGGCATGCCTAGGGGGACTTTTGGAGCCCAGGTCAACCCCAGGCAAGCGAATGGAGCCTTACAGCACCAGGTCAACCCCCGGCAAGCGCATGGGGCCTAGCAGGCACCAAGGCATACCCAGGTAAGCGAATGGGACCTTGCAGCCACCAGGTCAACCCTAGGCAAGCGAATGGGGCCTGGCCCAGGTGGGGGGGGCACTTTTTGGGGGCTTAAGGGCCTGGCGGTTGTGCAGGTCTTGCGTCCGCACTCCCGTTGGTTTTTTGGGAGTGAAGACAAGGGTGCCAGCACGTCCGGGCACCAGGACAACCCCAGGCATGCCTAGGGGGACTTTTGGAGCCCAGGTCAACCCCTGGCAAGCGAATGGGGCCTTGCAGCCTTCAGGTCAAACCCAGGTGAATGGGGCCTTCCAGCCACCAGGTGAACCCCCTGCAAGCCTATGCGGCCCTGCACGCACCAGGTCAACCCCAGGCAAGAGAATGGGGCCTTGGCCAGCTGTGGGGGGCACTACTTGGAGGCTTAAGCCCGGGTGGCGGGGCACTTGATGGAGGCTTTAGGCCCTGGAGGTTGTGCGGGTCCTGCTTCCGCACTCCCGGTGGCGTTTTTTTGGGAGTGAAGCCCAGGGCGGCAGCATGTCCAGGCACCAGGTCAACCCCAGGCATGCCTAGGGGGACTTTTGGAGCACATGTCAACCCCAGGCAAGATAATGGGGCCTTGCAGACACCAGGTCAACCCAGTGCAAGCGAATGGGGCCTGGCCCACGTGGGGGGGCACTTTGTGGAGGCTTAAGCCCGGGTGTGGGGAGCACTTGATGGAGGCTTAAGGCTCTGGCAGTTGTGAGGGTCCTGCGTCCGCACTCCCGGTGGCTTTTTGGGAGTGAAGCCCAGGGCGACAGCAAGTCTGGGCACCAGGACAACCCCAGGCATGCCTCGGGGGACTTTTGGAGCCCAGGTCAACCCCAGGCAAGCGAATGGGGCCTTGCAGCCACCAGCTGAACTCCCTGCAACCCTATGGGGCCCTGCACGCACCAGGTCAACCCCAGGCAAGGGAATGGGGCCTGGCCGAGGTGGGGGGGGCACTTGTTGGAGGCTTAAGCCCGGGTGGCGGGGCACTTGATGGAGGCTTAAGGCCCTGGCGGTTGTGCGGGTCCTGCGTCCGCACTCCCGGTGGTTTTTTGGGAGTGAAGTCAAGGGTGGCAGCATGTCCAGGCACCAGGTCACCCCAGGCATGCCTAGGGGGACTTTTGGAGCCCAGGTCAACCCCAGGCAAGCGAATGGGGCCTTGCAGCCAGCAGGTGAACCCCCTGCTAGCCTGTGGTGCCCTAGAGGCACCAGGTCAACCCCAGGCAACTGAATGGGGCCTGGGCCAGGTGTGGGGGGCACTCCTTGGAGGCTTGAGCCTGGGTGGGGGGGCACTTGATGGAGGCTTAAGGCCCTGGCAGTTGTGCGGGTCCTGCGTCCGCTCTCCCGGTGGCTTTTTGGGAGTGAAGCCCAGGGCGGCAGCAAGTCCGGGCACCAGGACAACCCCAGGCATGCCTAGGGGGACTTTTGGAGCCCAGGTCAACCCCACGCAAGCGAATGGGGCCTTGCAGCCTCCAGGTCAACCCCAGGCAAGCGAATGGGGCCTTGCAGCCACCAGCTGAACTCCCTGCAACCCTATGGGGCCCAGCACGCACCAGGTCAACCCCAGGCAAGGGAATGGGGCCTGGCCGAGGTGGGGGGGGCACTTGTTGGAGGCTTAAGCCCGGGTGGCGGGGCACTTGATGGAGGCTTAAGGCCCTGGCGGTTGTGTAGGTCCTGCGTCCGCACTCCCGGTGGTTTTTTGGGAGTGAAGTCAAGGGTGGCAGCATGTCCAGGCACCAGGTCACCCCAGGCATGCCTAGGGGGACCTTTGGAGCCCAGGTCAACCCCAGGCAAGCGAATGGGGCCTTGCAGCCAGCAGGTGAACCCCCTGCTAGCCTGTGGGGCCCTAGAGGCACCAGGTCAACCCCAGGCAACTGAATGGGGCCTGGGCCAGGTGTGGGGGGCACTCCTTGGAGTTCTGAGCCTGGGTGGGGGGGCACTTGATGGAGGCTTAAGGCTCTGGCAGTTGTGCGGGTCCTGCGTCCGCTCTCCCGGTGGCTTTTTGGGAGTGAAGGCCAGGGCAGCAGCAAGTCCGGGCACCAGGACAACCCCAGGCATGCCTAGGGGGACTTTTGGAGCCCAGGTCAACCCCAGGCAAGCGAATGGGGCCTTGCAGCACCAGGTCAACCCCCGGCAAGCGCATGGGGCCTAGGAGTCACCAAGGCATACCCAGGTAAGCGAATGGGACCTTTCAGGCAGTAGGTCAACCCCCGGCAAGCGAATGGGGCCTTGCAGTACGAGATGAACCCCCGGCAAGCGAATGGGGCGTAGCAGGCACCAAGGCATAGCCCAGGTAAGCGAATGGGGCAGCCACTCAACCCTGGAGGCTTAAGGGCCTGGCAGGTTGTGGGGGTCCTGCGTCCGCTCTCCCGGTGGCTTTTTGGGAGTGAAGCCCAGGGCGGCAGCAAGTCCGGGCACCAGGACAACCCCAGGCATGCCTAGGGGGACTTTTGGAGCCCAGGTCAACCCCAGGCAAGCGAATGGGGCCTTGCAGCCACCAGGTCAACCCCCTGCAAGCGCATGGGGCCTAGCAGGCACCAAGACATACCCCAGGTAAGCGAATGGGGCCTTGCAGCCACCAGGTCTACCCTAGGCAAGCGAATGGAGGCCTGGCCCAGGGTGGGGGGGCACTTTTTGGGGGCTTAAGGGCCTGGCGGTTGTGCAGGTCTTGCGTCCGCACTCCTTGTGGTTTTTTGGGAGTGAAGACAAGGGTGCCAGCTCGTCCGGGCACCAGGACAACCCCAGGCATGCCTAGGGGGACTTTTGGAGCCCAGGTCAACCCCACGCAAGCGAATGGGGCCTTGCAGCCTCCAGGTCAAACCCAGGAAAGTGAATGGGGCCTTGCAGCCACCAGGTGAACCCCCTGCAGGCCTATGGGGCCCTGCACGCACCAGGTCAACCCCAGGCAAGCGAATGGGGCCTGGGCCAGCTGGGGGGGGCACTCCTTGGAGCCTTAAGCCTGGGTGGCGGGGCACTTGATGGAGGCTTTAGGCCCTGGAGGTTCTGCGGGTCCTGCTTCCACACCCCTCGTGTTTTTTTGGAAGTGAAGCCGAGGGCGGCAGCATGTCCAGGCACCAGGTCAACCCCGGGCATGCCTAGGGGGACTTTTGGAGCACATGTCAACCCCAGGCAAGCGAATGGGGCCTTGCAGACACCAGGTCAACCCAGTGCAAGCGAATGGGGCCTGGCCCAGGTGGGGGGGCACTTTGTGGAGGCTTAAGCCCGGGTGTGGGGAGCACTTGATGGAGGCTTAAGGCTCTGGCAGTTGTGAGGGTCCTGTGTCCGCACTCCGGGTGGCTTTTTGGGAGTGAAGCCCAGGGCGGCAGCAAGTCCGGGCACCAGGACAACCCCAGGCATGCCTAGGGGGACTTTTGGAGCAAGGCAAGCGAATGGGGCCTTGCAGCCACCAGGTGAACCCCCTGCAACCCTATGGGGCCCTGCACGCACCAGGTCAACCCCAGGCAAGCGAATGGGGCCTGGCCCAGGTGGGGGGGCACTTTCTGGAGGCTTTAGCCCGGGTGTGGGGAGCACTTGATGGAGGCTTAAGGACCTGGCGGTTGTCCGGGTCCTGCGTCCACACTTCCCGGTGTTTTTTTGGGAGTGAAGCCCAGGGCGGCAGCATGTCCAGGCACCAGGACAACCCCAGGCATGCCTAGGGGGACTTTTGGAGCCCAGGTCAACCCCAAGCAAGCGAATGGGGCCTTGCAGCCACCAGGTGAACCCCCTGCAAGCCTATGGGGCCCTGCACGCACCAGGTCAACCCCAGGCAAGCGAATGGGGCCTGGGCCAGGTGTGGGGGGCACTCCTTGGAGGTTTGAGCCCGGGTGGGGGGCACTTGATGGAGGCTTAATGCCCTGGTGGTTGTGCGGGTCCTCCGTCCGCACTCCCGGTGGTTTTTTGAGAGTGGAGCCCAGGGCGGCAGCATGTCTGGGCACCAGGTCAACCCCAGGCATGCCAGGGGGACTTTTGGAGCCCAGGTCAACCCCACGCAAGCGAATGGGGCCTTGCAGCCTCCAGGTCAAACCCAGGTAAGCGAATGGGGCCTTGCAGCCAACAGGTGAACCCCCTCCAAGCCTATGCGGCCCTGCACGCACCAGGTCAACCCCAGGCCAGAGAATGGGGCCTTGGCCAGCTGGGGGAGGCACTACTTGGAGGCTTAAGCCCGGGTGGCGGGGCACTTGATGGAGGCTTTAGGCCCTGGAGGTTCTGCGGGTCCTGCTTCCGCACCTCTGGTGTTTTTTTGGGAGTGAAGCCCAGGGCGGCAGCATGTCCAGGCACCAGGTCAACCCCAGGCATGCCTAGGGGGACTTTTGGAGCACATGTCAACCCCAGGCAAGATAATGGGGCCTTGCAGACACCAGGTCAACCCAGTGCAAGCGAATGGGGCCTGGCCCAGGTGGGGGGGCACTTTGTGGAGGCTTAAGCCCGGGTGTGGGGAGCACTTGATGGAGGCTTAAGGCTCTGGCAGTTGTGAGGGTCCTGCGTCCGCACTCCCGGTGGCTTTTTGGGAGTGAAGCCCAGGGCGGCAGCAAGTCTGGGCACCAGGACAACCCCAGGCATGCCTCGGGGGACTTTTGGAGCCCAGGTCAACCCCAGGCAAGCGAATGGGGCCTTGCAGCCACCAGCTGAACTCCCTGCTACCCTATGGGGCCCAGCACGCACCAGGTCAACCCCAGGCAAGGGAATGGGGCCTGGCCGAGGTGGTGGGGGACTTGTTGGAGGCTTAAGCCCGGGTGGCGGGGCACTTGATGGAGGCTTAAGGCCCTGGCGGTTGTGCGGGTCCTGCGTCCGCACTCCCGGTGGTTTTTTGGGAGTGAAGTCAAGGGTGGCAGCATGTCCAGGCACCAGGTCACCCCAGGCATGCCTAGGGGGACTTTTGGAGCCCAGGTCAACCCCAGACAAGCAAATGGGGCCTTGCAGCCAGCAGGTGAACCCCCTGCTGCCTGTGGGGCCCTAGAGGCACCAGGTCAACCCCAGGCAACTGAATGGGGCCTGGGCCAGGTGTGGGGGGCACTCCTTGGAGGCTTGAGCCTGGGTGGGGGGGCACTTGATGGAGGCTTAAGGCCCTGGCAGTTGTGTGGGTCCTTTCTCCGCTCTCCCGGTGGCTTTTTGGGAGTGAAGCCCAGGGCGGCAGCAAGTCCGGGCACCAGGACAACCCCAGGCATGCCTAGGGGGACTTTTGGAGCCCAGGTCAACCCCACGCAAGCGAATGGGGCCTTGCAGCCTCCAGGTCAAACCCAGGCAAGCGAATGGAGCCTTACAGCACCAGGTCAACCCCCGGCAAGCGCATGGGGCCTAGCAGGCACCAAGGCATACCCAGGTAAGCGAATGGGACCTTGCAGCCATCAGGTCAACCCTAGGCAAGCGAATGGGGCCTGGCCCAGGTGGGGGGGGCACTTTTTGGGGGCTTAAGGGCCTGGCGGTTGTGCAGGTCTTGCGTCCGCACTCCCGTTGGTTTTTTGGGAGTGAAGACAAGGGTGCCAGCACGTCCGGGCACCAGGACAACCCCAGGCATGCCTAGGGGGACTTTTGGAGCCCAGGTCAACCCCTGGCAAGCGAATGGGGCCTTGCAGCCTTCAGGTCAAACCCAGGAAAGCTAATGGGGCCTTCCAGCCACCAGGTGAACCCCCTGCAAGCCTATGCGGCCCTGCACGCACCAGGTCAACCCCAGGCAAGAGAATGGGGCCTTGGCCAGCTGGGGGGGGCACTACTTGGAGGCTTAAGCCCGGGTGGCGGGGCACTTGATGGAGGCTTTAGGCCCTGGAGGTTCTGCGGGTCCTGCTTCCGCACCTCTGGCGTTTTTTTTGGGAGTGAAGCCCAGGGCGGCACCATGTCCAGGCACCAGGTCAACCCCAGGCATGCCTAGGGGGACTTTTGGAGCACATGTCAACCCCAGGCAAGATAATGGGGCCTTGCAGACACCAGGTCAACCCAGTGCAAGCGAATGGGGCCTGGCCCACGTGGGGGGGCACTTTGTGGAGGCTTAAGCCCGGGTGTGGGGAGCACTTGATGGAGGCTTAAGGCTCTGGCAGTTGTGAGGGTCCTGCGTCCGCACTCCCGGTGGCTTTTTGGGAGTGAAGCCCAGGGCGACAGCAAGTCTGGGCACCAGGACAACCCCAGGCATGCCTAGGGGGACTTTTGGAGCCCAGGTCAACCCCAGGCAAGCGAATGGGGCCTTGCAGCCACCAGCTGAACTCCCTGCAACCCTATGGGGCCCTGCACGCACCAGGTCAACCCCAGGCAAGGGAATGGGGCCTGGCCGAGGTGGGGGGGGCACTTGTTGGAGGCTTAAGCCCGGGTGGCGGGTCACTTGATGGAGGCTTAAGGCCCTGGCGGTTGTGCGGGTCCTGCGTCCGCACTCCCGGTGGTTTTTTGGGAGTGAAGTCAAGGGTGGCAGCATGTCCAGGCACCAGGTCACCCCAGGCATGCCTAGGGGGACTTTTGGAGCCCAGGTCAACCCCAGGCAAGCGAATGGGGCCTTGCAGCCAGCAGGTGAACCCCCTGCTAGCCTGTGGTGCCCTAGAGGCACCAGGTCAACCCCAGGCAACTGAATGGGGCCTGGGCCAGGTGTGGGGGGCACTCCTTGGAGGCTTGAGCCTGGGTGGGGGGGCACTTGATGGAGGCTTAAGGCCCTGGCAGTTGTGCGGGTCCTGCGTCCGCTCTCCCGGTGGCTTTTTGGGAGTGAAGCCCAGGGCGGCAGCAAGTCCGGGCACCAGGACAACCCCAGGCATGCCTAGGGGGACTTTTGGGGCCTTGCAGCCTCCAGGTCAACCCCAGGCAAGCGAATGGGGCCTTGCAGCCACCAGCTGAACTCCCTGCAACCCTATGGGGCCCAGCACGCACCAGGTCAACCCCAGGCAAGCCGAATGGGGCCTGGCCTGGCGGTTGTGTAGGTCCGGTGAAGGGGTGGCAGCACTCCAGGCACCAGGTGGAGGCTTAAGCCCGGGTGCCTTGCAGCCAGCAGGGAACCCCCTGCACTTGATGGAGGCTTAAGGCCCTGGCGGTTGTGCGGGTCCTGCGTCCGCACTCCCGGTGGCTTTTTGGGAGTGAAGCCCAGGGCGGCAGCAAGTCCGGGCACCAGGACAACCCCAGGCATGCCTAGGGGGACTTTTGGAGCCCAGGTCAACCCCAGGCAAGCGAATGGGGCCTTGCAGCACCAGGTCAACCCCCGGCAAGCGCATGGGGCCTAGGAGTCACCAAGGCATACCCAGGTAAGCGAATGGGACCTTGCAGCCACCAGGTCAACCCTAGGCAAGCGAATGGGGCCTTGCTGGCCCAGGTGGGGGGGGCACTACCCAGGTTGGAATGGGCTTAAGGTCAACCCTGGCAAGCGAATGTGCCCAGGTGGGGGGGTCTTTTTGCGTCCGCACTCCCGGTGGCTTTTTGGGAGTGAAGCCAAGGGCGGCAGCAAGTCCGGGCACCAGGACAACCCCAGGCATGCCTAGGGGGACTTTTGGAGCCCAGGTCAACCCCACGCAAGCGAATGGGGCCTTGCAGCCACCAGGTGAACCCCCTGCAAGCCTATGGGGCCCTAGCAGGCACCAGGTCAACCCCAGGCAAGCGAATGGGGCCTGGGCCAGGTGTGGGGGGCACTCCTTGGAGGTTTGAGCCCGGGGGGGGGGCACTTGATGGAGGCTTAAGGCCCTGGCGGTTGTGCGGGTCCTGCGTCCGCACTCCCGGTGGTTTTTTGGGAGTGAAGCCCAGGGCGGCAGCATCGTCCGGGCACCAGGACAACCCCAGGCATGCCTAGGGGGACTTTTGGAGCCCAGGTCAACCCCACGCAAGCGAATGGGGCCTTGCAGCCTCCAGGTCAAACCCAGGAAAGTGAATGGGGCCTTGCAGCCACCAGGTGAACCCCCTGCAAGCCTATGGGGCCCTGCACGCACCAGGTCAACCCCAGGCAAGCGAATGGGGCCTGGGCCAGCTGGGGGGGGCACTCCTTGGAGGCTTAAGCCCGGGTGGCGGGGCACTTGATGGAGGCTTTAGGCCCTGGAGGTTCTGCGGGTCCTGCTTCCGCACCCCTCGTGTTTTTTTGGGAGTGAAGCCGAGGGCGGCAGCATGTCCAGGCACCAGGTCAACCCCGGGCATGCCTAGGGGGACTTTTGGAGCACATGTCAACCCCAGGCAAGCGAATGGGGCCTTGCAGACACCAGGTCAACCCAGTGCAAGCGAATGGGGCCTGGCCCAGGTGGGGGGGCACTTTGTGGAGGCTTAAGCCCGGGTGTGGGGAGCACTTGATGGAGGCTTAAGGCTCTGGCAGTTGTCCGGGTCCTGCGTCCGCACTCCTGGTGGCTTTTTGGGAGTGAAGCCCAGGGCGGCAGCATGTCCGGGCACCAGGACAACCCCAGGCATGCCTAGGGGGACCTTTGGAGCCCAGGTCAACCCCAGGCAAGCGAATGGAGCCTTACAGCACCAGGTCAACCCCCGGCAAGTGCATGGGGCCTAGCAGGCACCAAGGCATACCCAGGTAAGCGAATGGGACCTTGCAGCCACCAGGTCAACCCTAGGCAAGCGAATGGGGCCTGGCCCAGGTGGGGGGGGCACTTTTTGGGGGCTTAAGGGCCTGGCGGTTGTGCAGGTATTGCGTCCCCACTCCGGTTGGTTTTTTGGGAGTGAAGACAAGGGTGCCAGCACGTCCGAGCACCAGGACAACCCCAGGCATGCCTAGGGGGACTTTTGGAGCCCAGGTCAACCCCACGCAAGCGAATGGGGCCTTGCAGCCTCCAGGTCAAACCCAGCTAAGCGAATGGGGCCTTGCAGCCACCAGGTGAACCCCCTGCAAGCCTATGCGGCCCTGCACGCACCAGGTCAACCCCAGGCAAGAGAATGGGGCCTTGGCCAGCTGGGGGGGGCACTACTTGGAGGCTTAAACCCGGGTGGCGGGGCACTTGATGGAGGCTTTAGGCCCTGGAGGTTCTGCGGGTCCTGCTTCCGCACCTCTGGTGTTTTTTTGGGAGTGAAGCCCAGGGCGGCAGCATGTCCAGGCACCAGGTCACACCAGGCATGCCTAGGGGGACTTTTGGAGCCCAGGTCAACCCCCGGCAAGCGAATGGGGCCTTGCAGCCACCAGCTGAACTCCCTGCAACCCTATGGGGCCCTGCACGCACCAGGTCAACCCCAGGCAAGGGAATGGGGCCTGGCCGAGGTGGGGGGGGCACTTGTTGGAGGCTTGAGCCCGGGTGGCGGGGCACTTGATGGAGGCTTAAGGCCCTGGCGGTTGTGCGGGTCCTGCGTCCGCACTCCCGGTGGTGTTTTGGGAGTGAAGTCAAGGGTGGCAGCATGTCTGGGCACCAGGTCACCCCAGGCATGCCTAGGGGGACTTTTGGAGAAAGGCAAGCGAATGGGGCCTTTCAGCCACCAGGTGAACCCCCTGCAAACCTATGGGGCCCTGCACGCACCAGGTCAACCCCAGGCAAGCGAATGGGGCCTGGCCCAGGTGGGGGGGCACTTTGTGGAGGCGTAAGCCCCGGTGTGGGGAGCACTTGATGGAGGCTTAAGGCCCTGGCGGTTGTGCGGGTCCTGCGTCCGCACTTCTGGTGTTTTTTTGGGAGTGAAGCCCAGGGCGGCAGTATGTCCGGGCATCAGGACAACCCCAGGCATGCCTAGGGGGACTTTTGGAGCCCAGGTCAATCCCAGGCAAGGGAATGGAGCCTTACAGCACCAGGTCAATCCCTGGCAAGCGCATGGGGCCTTGCAGCCACCAGCTCAACCCTAGGCAAACGAATGGGCCTTGGCCAGGTGGGGGGGGCACTTTTTGGAGGCTTCACCCCGTGGGGGGGCACTTGATGGAGGCTTAAGGCCCTGGCGGTTGTGCGGGCCCTGCGTCCGCACTTCTGGTGTTTTTTTGGGAGTGAAGCCCAGGGCGGCAGCATGTCCAGGCACCAGGTCACACCAGGCATGCCTAGGGGGACTTTTGGAGCAGGGGTCAACCCCAGGCAAGCGAATGGGGCCTTGCAGCCACCAGCTCAACCCTAGGCAAGCGAATGGGCCTGGCCCAGGTGGGGTCGGGGGCACTTTTTGGAGGTTTAAGCCGGGGAGTGGGGGGGCACTTGATGGAGGCTTAAGGCCCTGGTAGTTGTGCGGGTCCTGGGTCCGCACTTCCGGTGGTTTTTTGGGAGTGAAGTCAAGGGTGGCAGCAAGTCCGGGCACCGGGACAACCCCAGGCATGCCTAGGGGGACTTCTGGAGCCCAGGTCAACCCCAGGCAAGTGAATGGGGCCATGCAGCCACCAGGTGAACCCCCTGCAAGCCTATGGGGCCCTGCACGCACCAGGTCAACCCCAGGCAAGCGAATGGGGCCTGGGCCATTTGGGGGGGGCACTCCTTGGAGGCTTAAGCCCGGGTGGCGGGGCACTTGATGGAGGCTTTAGGCCCTGGCAGTTGTGCGGGTCCTGCGTCCGCACTTCTGGTGTTTTTTTGGGAGTGAAGCCCAGGGCGGCAGCATATCCGGGCACCAGGACACCCCCAGGGATGCCTGGGGGGACTTTTGGAGCCCAGGTCAACCCCAGGCAAGCGAATGGGGCATTGCAGCACCAGGTCAACCCCCGGCAAGCGCATGGGGCCTAGCAGGCACCAAGGCATACCCAGGTAAGTGAATGGGACCTTTCAGACAGCAGGTCAACCCCAGGCAAGCGAATGGGGCCTTGCAGACACCAGCTCAACCCTAGGCAAGCGAATGGTTCTGGCCGAGGTGGGGGGGGCACTTGATGGAGGCTTAAGCCCGGGTGGGGGGGGCACTTGATGGAGGCTTAAGGCCCTGGCGGTTGTGTGGGTCCTGCGTCCGCACTCCCGGTGGTTTTTTGGGAGTGAAGTCAATGGTGGCAGCAAGTCCGGGCACCAAGACAACCCCAGGCATGCCTAGGGGGACTTTAGGAGCCCAGGTCAACCCCAGGCAAGCGAATGGGGCCTTGCAGCCAGCAGGTGAACCCCCTGCTAGCCTATGGGGCCCTAGAGGCACCAGGTGAACCCCAGACAACTGAATGGGGCCTGGGCCAGGTGTGGGGGGCACTCTTTGGCGGCTTGAGCCTGTGTGGGGGGGCACTTGATGGAGGTTTAAGTCCCTGGCAGTTGTGCGGGTCCTGCGGCCGCACTTCTGGTGTTTTTTGGGAGTGAAGCCCAGGGCGGCAGCATGTCCGGGCACCAGGACAACCCCAGGGATGCCTGGGGGGACTTTTGGAGCCCAGGTCAACCCCAGGCAAGCGAATGGGGCCTTGCAGCACCAGGTCAACCCTCGGCAAGCGCATGGGGCCTAGCAGGCACCAAGGCATACCCACGTAAGCGAATGGGACCTTTCAGGCAGCAGGTCAACCCAAGGTAAGCGAATGGGGCCTTGCAGACATCAGGTCAACCCCAGGCAAGCGAATGGGGCCTGGCCGAGGTGGGGGGGGCACTTGTTGGAGGCTTAAGCCCGGGTGCGGGGGGCACTTGATGGAGGCTTAAGGCCCTGGTGGTTGTGCGGGTCCTGCGTCCGCACTCCCTGTGGTTTTTTAGAGAGTGAAGTCAAGGGTGGCAGCAAGTCCGGGGCACCAGGACAACCCCAGGCATGCCTAGGGAGACTTTTGGAGCCAAGGTCAACCCCAGGCAAGCGAATGGGGCCTTGCAGCCACCAGGTGAACCCCCTGAAACCTATGGGGCCCTGCACGCACCAGGTCAACCCCAGGCAAGCGAATGGGGCCTGGGCCAGGTGCGGGGGGCACCCCTTTGAGTCTTAAGCCCGGGTGGGGGGGCACTTGATCGAGGCTTTAGGCCCAGGCGGTTGTGCGGGTCCTGCGTTCGCACTTCTGGTGTTTTTTTGCGAGTGAAGCCCAGGGCGGCAGCATGTCCGGGCACCACGACAACCCCAGGCATGCCTAGGGGGACTTTTGGAGCCCAGGTCAACCCCAGGCAAGCGAATTGAGCCTTGCAGCCACCAGGTGAACCCCATGCAAGCCTATGGGGCCCTGCACGCACCAGGTCAACCCCAGGCAAGGGAATGGGGCCTGGGCCAGGTGTGGGGGGCACTCCTTGGAGGCTTGAGCCCGGGTGGGGGGCACTTGATGGAGGCTTAATGCCCTGGTGGTTGTGAGGATCCTCTGTCCGCACTCCCAGTGGTTTTTTGGGAGTGAAGCCCAGGGCAGCAGCATGTCTGGGCACCAGGTCCACCCCAGGCATGCCAGGGGGACTTTTGGAGCCCAGGTCAACCCCTGGCAAGCGAATGGGGCCTTGCAGCCTCCAGGTGAAACCCAGGGAAGCGAATGGGGCCTTGCCACCGCCAGCTCAACCCTAGGCAAGCGAATGGGCCTGGCCCAGGTCGGGGGGGCACTTTTTGGAGTTTTAAGCCGGGGTGGGGGGGGCACTTGATGGAGGCTTAAGGCCCTGGCGGTTGTGCGGGTCCTGCGTCCGCACTCCCGGTGGCTTTTTCGGAGTGAAGCCCAGGGCGGCAGCAAGTCCGGGCACCGGGACAACCCCAGGCATGCCTAGGGGGACTTCTGGAGCCCAGGTCAACCCCAGGCAAGTGAATGGGGCCATGCAGCCACCAGGTGAACCCCCTGCAAGCCTATGGGGCCCTGCACGCACCAGGTCAACCCCAGGCAAGCGAATGGGGCCTGGGCCATTTGGGGGGGGGCACTCCTTGGAGGCTTAAGCCCGGGTGGCGGGGCACTTGATGGAGGCTTTAGGCCCTGGCAGTTGTGCGGGTCCTGCGTCCGCACTCCCGGTGGTTTTTTGGGAGTCCAGCCCAGGGCGACAGCATGTCCGGGCACCAGGTCAACCCCAAGCATGCCTAGGGGGACTTTTGGAGCCCAGGTCAACCCCACGCAAGCGAATGGGGCCTTGCAGCCTCCAGCTCAAACCCAGGGAAGCGAATGGGGCCTTGCAGCCACCAGCACAACCCCAGGCAAGTGATTGGGGCCTGGCCCAGGTGGTGGGGGCACTCCTTGGAGGCTTAAGGCTCTGGCACTTGTGAGGGTCCTGCATCCGCACTCCCGGTGGCTTTTTGGGAGTCAAGTCCAGGGCGGCAGCATTTCCGGGCACCAGGTCAGCCCCAAGCATGCCTAAGGGAGACTTTTGGAGCCCAGGTCAACCCCAGGCAAGCGAATGGGGCCTTGCAGCACCAGGTCAACCCCCAGCAAGCGCATGGGGCCTAGCAGGCACCAAGGCATACCCAGGTAAGTGAATGGGACCTTTCAGGCAGCAGGTCAACCCCAGGTAAGCGAATGGGGCCTTGCAGACACCAGCTCAACCCTAGGCAAGCGAATGGGGCCTGGCCAAGGTGGGGGGGGCACTTGATGGAGGCTTAAGCCCGGGTGGGGGGGGCACTTGATGGAGGCTTAAGGCCCTGGCAGTTGTGTGGGTCCTGCGTCCGCACTCCCGGTGGTTTTTTGGGAGTCCAGCCCAGGGCGACAGCATGTCCGGGCACCAGGTCAACCCCAAGCATGCCTAGGGGGACTTTTGGAGCCCAGGTCAACCCCACGCAAGCGAATGGGGCCTTGCAGCCTCCAGGTCAAACCCAGGTAAGCGAATGGGGCCTTGCAGCCACCAGGCGTACCCCCTGCAAGCCTATGGGGCCCTGCACGCACCAGGTCAACCCCAGGCAAGCGAATGGGGCCTGGGCCAGCTGGGGGGCGGACTCCTTGGAGGCTTAAGCCAGGGTGGCGGGGCACTTGATGGAGGCTTTAGACCCTGGAGGTTCTGCGGGTTCTGCTTCCGCACCTCTGGTGTTTTTTTGGGAGTGAAGCCCAGGGCGGCAACATGTCCAGGCACCAGGTCAACCCCAGGCATGCCTAGGGGGACTTTTGGAGCACATGTCAACCCCAGGCAAGATAATGGGGCCTTGCAGACACCAGGTCAACCCAGTGCAAGCGAATGGGGCCTGGCCCAGGTGGGGGGGCACTTTGTGGAGGCTTAAGCCCGGGTGTGGGGAGCACTTGATGGAGGCTTAAGGCTCTGGCAGTTGTGAAGGTCCTGCGTCCGCACTCCTGGTGGCTTTTTGGGAGTGAAGCCCAGGGCGGCAGCAAGTCCGGGCACCAGGACAACCCCAGGCATGCCTAGGGGGACTTTTGGAGCCCAGGTCAACCCCAGGCAAGCGAATGGGGCCTTGCAGCCACCAGGTGAACCCCCTGCAACCCTATGGGGCCCTGCACGCACCAGGTCAACCCCAGGCAAGGGGATGGGGCCTGGCCGAGGTGGGGGGGCACTTGTTGGAGGCTTTAGCCCGGGTGGGGGGGGCACTTGATGGAGGCTTAAGGCCCTGGCGGTCGTGCGGGTCCTGCGTCCGCACTTCTGGTGTTTTTTTGGGAGTGAAGCCCAGGGCGGCAGCATGTCCGGGCACCAGGACAACCCCAGGCATGCCTAGGGGGACTTTTGGAGCCCAGGTCAACCCTAGGCAAGCGAATGGAGCCTTACAGCACCAGGTCAACCCCCGGCAAGCGCATGGGGCCTAGCAGGCACCAAGGCATACCCAGGTAAGCGAATGGGACCTTGCAGCCACCAGGTCAACCCTAGGCAAGCGAATGGGGCCTGGCCCAGGTGGGGGGGGCACTTTTGGGGGTCTTAAGGCCCTGGCGGTTGTGCGGGTCTTGCGTCCGCTCTCCCGGTGGTTTTTGGGGAGTGAAGACAAGGGTGCCAGCACGTCCGGGCACCAGGACAACCCCAGGCATGCCTAGGGGGACTTTTGGAGCCCAGGTCAACCCCAGGCAAGCGAATGGGGCCTTGCAGCCACCAGGTGAACCCCCTGCAAGCCTATGGGGCCCTGCACGCACCAGGTCAACCCCAGGCAAGCGAATGGGGCCTGGGCCAGGTGTGGGGGGCACTCCTTGGAGGTTTGAGCCCGGGTGGGGGGCACTTGATGGAGGCTTAATGCCCTGGTGGTTGGGCGGGTCCTCCGTCCGCACTCCCGGTGGTTTTTTGGGAGTGGAGCCCAGGGCGGCAGCATGTGTGGGCACCAGGTCAACCCCAGGCATGCCAGGGGGACTTTTGGAGCCCAGGTCAACCCCTGGCAAACGAATGGGGCCTTGCAGCCTCCAGGTCAAACCCAGGGAAGCGAATGGGGCCTTGCAGCTACCAGATCAAACCCAGGCAAGCGAATGGGGCCTGGCCCAGGTGCGGGGGGCACTCCTTGGAGGCTTAAGGCTCTGGCAGTTGTGAGGGTCCTGAGTCCGCACTCCCGGTGGCTCTTTGGGAGTGAAGCCCAGGGTGGCAGCATGTCCGGGCACCAGGTCAACCCCAAGCATGCCTAGGGGGACTTTTGGAGCCCAGGTCAACCCCAAGCAAGCGAATGGGGCCTTGCAGCCTCCAGGTCAAACCCAGGTAAGCGAATGGGGCCTTGCAGCCACCAGGTGAACTCCCTGCAACCCTATGGGGCCCAGCACGCTCTAGGTCAACCACAGGGAAGGGAATGGGGCCTGGCCGAGGTGCGGGGGCCACTTGTTGGAGGCTTAAGCCCGGGTGGCGGGGGCACTTGATGGGGGCTTAAGGCCCTGGCGGTTGTGAGGGTCCTGCGTCCGCACTCCCTGTGGTTTTTTGGGAGTGAAGTCAAGGGTGGCAGCATCTCCAGGCACCAGGTCACCCCAGGCATGCCTAGGGGGACATTTGGAGCCAAGGTCAACCCCAGGCAAGCGAATAGGGCCTTGCAGCCACCAGGTGAACCCCCTGCAAGCCTATGGGGCCCTGCACGCACCAGGTCAACCCCAGGCCAGCGAATGGGGCCTGGGCCAGTTGCGGGGGGCACTCCTTGGAGGCTTAAGCCCGCGTGGCGGGGCACTTGATGGAGGCTTTAGACCCTGGAGGTTCTGCGGGTCCTGCTTCCGCACCTCTGGTGTTTTTTTGGGAGTGAAGCCGAGGGCGGCACCATGTCCAGGCACCAGGTCAACCCCAGGCATGCCTGGGGGATCTTTTGGAGCCCAGGTCAACCCGACGCAAGCGAATGGGGCCTTGCAGCCACCAGGTGAACCCCCTGCAAGCCTATGTGGCCCTGCACGCACCAGGTCAACCCCAGGCAAGCGAATGGGGCCTGGGCCAGGTGTGGGGGGCACTCCTTGGAGGTTTGAGCCCGGGTGGGGGGCACTTGATGGAGGCTTAATGCCCTGGTGGTTGTGCGGGTCCTCCATCCGCACTCCCGGTGGTTTTTTGGGAGTGGAGCCCAGGGCGGCATCATGTCTGGGCACCAGGTCAACCCCAGGCATGCCAGGGGGACTTTTGGAGCCCAGGTCAACCCCACGCAAGCGAATGGGGCCTTGCAGCCTCCAGGTCAAACCAAGGAAAGCGAATGGGGCCTTGCAGCCACCAGGTGAACCCCCTGCAAGCCTATAGGGCCCTGCACGCACCAGGTCAACCCCAGGCAAGCGAATGGCGCCTGGGCCAGCTGGGGGGGGCACTCCTTGGAGCCTTAAGCCCGGGTGGCGGGGCACTTGATGGAGGCTTTAGGCCCTGGAGGTTCTGCGGGTCCTGCTTCCACACCTCTGGTGTTTTCTTGGGAGTGAAGCCCAGGGCGGCAGCATGTCCAGGCACCAGGTCAACCCCAGGCATGCCTAGGGGGACTTTTGGAGCACATGTCAACCCCAGGCAAGCGAATGGGGCCTTGCAGACACCAGGTCAACCGAGTGCAAGCGAATGGGGCCTGGCCCAGGTGGGGGGGCACTTTGTGGAGGCTTAAGCCCGGGTGTGGGGAGCACTTGATGGAGGCTTAAGGCTCTGGCAGTTGTGAGGGTCCTGCGTCCGCACTCCCGGTGGCTTTTTGGGAGTGAAGCCCAGGGCGGCAGCATGTCCGGGCACCAGGACAACCCCAGGCATGCCTAGGGGGACTTTTGGAGCCCTGGTCAACCCCAGGCAAGCGAATGGAGCCTTACAGCACCAGGTCAACCCCCGGCAAGCGCATGGGGCCTTGCAGGCACCAAGGCATACCCAGGAAAGCGAATGGGACCTTGCAGCCACCAGGTCCACCCCACGCAAGCGAATGGGGCCTTGCAGCCTCCAGGTCAAACCCAGCTAAGCGAATGGGGCCTTGCAGCCACCAGGTGAACCCCCTGCAAGCCTATGCGGCCCTGCACGCACCAGGTCAACTCCAGGCAAGAGAATGGGGCCTTGGCCAGCTGCGGGAGACACTACTTGGAGGCTTAAGCCCGGGTGGCGGGGCACTTGATGGAGGCTTTAGGCCCTGAAGGTTTTGCGGGTCCTGCTTCCGCACCTCTGGTGTTTTTTTGGGAGTGAAGCCCAGGGCGGCAGCATGTCCAGGCACCAGGTCAACCCCAGGCATGCCTAGGGGGACTTTTGGAGCACATGTCAACCCCAGGCAAGATAATGGGGCCTTGCAGACACCAGGTCAACCCAGTGCAAGCAAATGGGGCCTGGCCCAGGTGGGGGGGCACTTTGTGGAGGCTTAAGCCCGGGTGTGGGGAGCACTTGATGGAGGCTTATGGCCCTGGCGGTTGTGCGGGTCCTGTGTCCGCACTTCTGGTGTTTTTTTGGGAGTGAAGCCCAGGGCGGCAGTATGTCCGGGCACCAGGACAACCCCAGGCATGCCTAGGGGGACTTTTGGAGTCCAGGTCAACCCCAGGCAAGGGAATGGAGCCTTACAACACCAGGTCAATCCCTGGCAAGCGCATGGGGCCTAGCAGGCACCAAGGCATACCCAGGTAAGCGAATGGGACCTTGCAGCCACCAGGTCAACCCTAGGCAAGCGAATGGGGCTTGGGCCAGGTGGGGGGGGCACTTTTTGGGGCCTAAGGCCCTGGCGGTTGTGCGGGTCTTGCGTCCGCACTCCCGGTGGTTTTTTGGGAGTGAAGACAAGGGTGCCAGCACGTCCGGGAACCAGGACAACCCCAGGCATGCCTAGGGGGACTTTAGGAGCCCAGGTCAACCCCAGGCAAGCGAATGGGGCCTTGCAGCCACCAGGTGAACCCCCTGCAAGCCTATGGGGCCCTGCACGCACCAGATCAACCCCAGGCAAGCGAATGGGGCCTGGGCCAGGTGTGGGGGGCACTCCTTGGAGGTTTGAGCCCGGGTGGGGGGCACTTGATGGAGGCTTAATGCCCTGGTGGTTGTGCGGGTCCTCCGTCCGCACTCCCGGTGGATATTTTTTCGGAGTGGAGCCCAGGGCGGCAGCATGTCTGGGCACCAGGTCAACCCCAGGCATGCCAGGGGGACTTTTGGAGCCCAGGTCAACCCCTGACAAGCGAATGGGGCCTTGCAGCCTCCAGGTCAAACCCAGGGAAGCGAATGGGGCCTTGCAGCCACCAGCTCAACCCCAGGCAAGCGAATGGGGCCTGGCCCAGGTGGGGGGGGGCACTCCTTGGAGGCTTAAGGCTCTGGCAGTTGTGAGGGTCCTGCGTCCGCACTCCCGGTGGCTTTTTGGGAGTGAAGCCCAGGGCGGCAGCAAGTCCGGGCACCAGGACAACCCCAGGCATGCCTAGGGGTACTTTTGGAGCCCAGGTCAACCCCACGCAAGCGAATGGGGCCTTGCAGCCTCCAGGTCAAACCCAGGTAAGCGAATGGGGCCTTGCAGCCAGCAGGTGAACCCCCTCCAAGCCTATGCGGCCCTCCACGCACCAGGTCAACCCTAGGCAAGAGAATGGGGCCTTGGCCAGCTGGGGGGGGCACTACTTGGAGGCTTAAGCCCGGGTGGCGGGGCACTTGATGGAGGCTTTAGGCCCTGGAGGTTCTGCTGGTCCTGCTTCCGCACCTCTGGTGTTTTTTTGGGAGTGAAGCCCAGGGCGGCAGCATGTCCAGGCACCAGGTCAACCCCAGGCATGCCTAGGGGGACTTTTGGAGCACATGTCAACCCCAGGCAAGCGAATGGGGCCTTGAAGACACCAGGTCAACCCAGTGCAAGCGAATGGGGCCTGGCCCAGGTGGGGGGGCACTTTGTGGAGGCTTAAGCCCGGGTGTGGGGAGCACTTGATGGAGGCTTAAGGCTCTGGCAGTTGTGAGGGTCCTGCGTCCACACTCCCGGTGGCTTTTTGGGAGTGAAGCCCAGGGCGGCAGCATGTCCGGGCACCAGGACAACCCCAGGCATGCCTAGGGGGACTTTTGGAGCCCAGGTCAACCCCAGGCAAGCAAATGGGGCCTTGCAGC
>NW_028324547.1:0-49483 GCF_052110815.1 Crocodylus siamensis
GCACTTTTTGGGGGCTTAAGGCCCTGGCGGTTGTGCGGGTCTTGAGTCCGCACTCCCGGTGGTTTTTTGGGAGTGAAGACAAGGGTGCCAGCACGTCCGGGCACCAGGACAACCCCAGGCATGCCTGGGGGATCTTTTGGAGCCCAGGTCAACCCCAGGCAAGCGAATGGGGCCTTGCAGCCACCAGGTGAACCCCCTGCAAGCCTATGGGGCCCTGCACGCACCAGGTCAACCCCAGGCAAGCGAATGGGGCCTGGGCCAGGTGTGGGGGGCACTCCTTGGTGGTTTGAGCCCGGGTGGGGGGCACTTGATGGAGGCCTAATGCCCTGGTGGTTGTGCGGGTCCTCCGTCCGCACTCCCGGTGGTTTTTTGGGAGTGGAGCCCAGGGCGGCAGCATGTCTGGGCACCAGGTCAACCCTAGGCATGCCAGGGGGACTTTTGGAGCCCAGCTCAACCCCTGGCAAGCGAATGGGGCCTTGCAGCCTCCAGGTCAAACCCAGGGAAGCGAATGGGGCCTTGCAGCCACCAGCTCAACCCCAGGCAAGCGAATGGGGCCTGGCCCAGGTGGGGGGGGCACTCCTTGGAGGCTTAAGGCTCTGGCAGTTGTGAGGGTCCTGCGTCCGCACTCCCGGTGGCTTTTTTGCGAGTGAAGCCCAGGGCGGCAGCATGTCCGGGCACCAGGTCAACCCCAAGCATGCCTAGGGGGACTTTTGGAGCCCAGGTCAACCCCACGCAAGCGAATGGGGCCTTGCAGCCTCCAGGTCAAACCCAGGTAAGCGAATGGGGCCTTGCAGCCACCAGGTGAACCCCCTGCAAGCCTATGCGGCCCTGCACGCACCAGGTCAACTCCAGGCAAGAGAATGGGGCCTTGGCCAGCTGCGGGGGACACTACTTGGAGGCTTAAGCCCGGGTGGCGGGGCACTTGATGGAGGCTTTAGGCCCTGGAGGTTCTGCGGGTCCTGCTTCCGCACCTCTGGTGTTTTTTTGGGAGTGAAGCCCAGGGCGGCAGCATGTCCAGGCACCAGGTCAACCCCAGGCATGCCTAGGGGGACTTTTGGAGCACATGTCAACCCCAGGCAAGATAATAAGATAATAATTATCTAACCCAGGAGGTGCACAGTCCCACCAGGGGAGACGCCTTGTTGGACCTAGTGCTGGCCACGGGTGATGACCTGGTGAGGGGGCTGCGGCCACCTGGGAGACAGTGATCATCGCTTGCTGGAATTCACCATCCAGCGTAAGGTGGCAAAGGGCTGCAGCAAGGCAACAGCCCTAGACTTTAGGAGGGCTGACTTCAACAAGCTAAGGAGGATAGTTGGGGAAGCGCTGAGGACCCAGAGGGGAAGGGAATCAGATGTCGAAGGTGAGTGGTTGCTCCTTAAGGAGACGATCCTCCATGCCCAAAGGGAGGTAATCCCAACAAGGGTCAAAGGGAGCAGGAGGGCACATAAACCCCCATGGCTCACTAAGAGCATCCGGGAATGTCTCCTTGCTAAAAGGGAGGCATATACCCAATGGAGAGATGGGGTCATCGCCAAGAAGGACTATGTTATAGTCGCCCGAGGATGTAGGGGGGCAGTCAGGAGGGCCAAGGCAGAGTTGGAGATAGGACTAGCTTCCCGGATTAAGGACAATAAGAAGTCCTTCTTTAAATACATAGGGGGTAAAAAGAGGGTCCCGGGTAATGTGGGGCCCCTGCAGGACACGATGGGCAACTTAGTCATCACGCCAGATGACAAAGCTAACATATTTAACGATTTCTTTGCCTCTGTCTTCCTAAGTAGGGACCAGTTCAGCCACCTCCCTGCTGGGCCCCCCTCGGGCCCCGAGAGAGACACGCCTGGGCCAAGGGTTAGCGAGGAGTTAGTTAGGGTACTTCTGGAGAAGCTGGACGTGTTCAAGTCCGCTGGTCCGGACGATCTTCACCCTAGGGTTCTACAGGAACTGGCTGAGGTCATTGCGGGACCCCTGGCACGGCTCTATGAGCACTCGTGGTGCTCTGGCGAGGTGCCGGAGGACTGGAAGAGGGCCAATGTGGTCCCTATCTTCAAAAAGGGAAAAAAAGAGGACCCGGGAAATTACAGGCCAGTTAGTCTGACCTCAATCCCGGGTAAGCTCTTTGAAAAAATTATCCTGGCACACATCCAGGAGGGCCTTGCGGGGGAATGCATGCTCAGGGGCAACCAACATGGGTTTATCAGTGGCAGGTCTTGTCAGACCAACCTGGTGGCCTTTTACGATCAGGTCACCAAATCATTAGACGCAGGGGTTGCTGTGGATGTAGTCTTTTTGGACTTCCGGAAGGCTTTCGACACTGTCTCTCACCCTGTCCTCATCAAAAAGCTGGGAGACTGTGGTGTCGATGCCCACACGGTCAAATGGGTCGCCAACTGGTTGGAGGGCCGCACCCAGAGGGTGGTAGTGGATGGGTTCTTCTCGACCTGGAAGGATGTGGGCAGTGGGGTTCCGCAGGGCTCGGTCCTCGGGCCTGCACTGTTCAACATCTTCATCAGTGACTTGGATGAGGGGGTAGAAAGCACCCTGTTCAAGTTTGCTGATGACACTAAGATGTGGGGGGATGTGGGTGCACTAGAAGGGTGCAATAGGCTACAAGCTGACCTTGACAGGTTGCAACGGTGGGCGGATGAGAATAGGATGGGGTTTAACACTGATAAGTGCAAGGTGTTGCACATGGGGAGGAAGAACCGGCACCACACTTACAGGTTGGGGAACTCTCCTCTTGCCAGCACGGAGATGGAAAAGGATCTTGGAGTCGTCATTGACTCCACGATGAACATGGGCCGGCAGTGTGGGGAGGCAGACAAGAAGGCCAATCGTACCCTATCATGCATCCACAGATGCATCTCGAGCAGGTCCAGGGAGGTGATCCTCCCCCTCTATGCGGCACTGGTCAGGCCGCAGCTGGAGTACTGCGTCCAGTTCTGGGCGCCACACTTCAAGAGGGACGTGGACAATATGGAAAGAGTTCAGAGGAGGGCCACGTGTATGATCAGGGGTCAGCAGGGCAGGCCTTATGAGGATAGGCTACGGGACCTGAACCTGTTTAGCCTCCACAAGAGAAGGCTAAGGGGGGACCTTGTGGCCTGCTACAAACTGGTCAGGGGGGATCAGCAGGTATTGGGGGAGTCCCTGTTCCCCCGTGCGCTGCCAGGAGTGACCAGGAATAACAGCTTCCAGGGGAAGTGGTGCAGGCTCCTAGCCTGGGGATTTTTAAAAGGAAGTTAGATGAGCACCTTGCCGGGGTCATCTGACCCCGGTGCTCTTTCCTGCTAAGGCAGGGGGTCGGACTAGATGATCTACCTAGGTCCCTTCCGACTCTAGCTACTATGAAACTATGAAACTATGAAATGGGGCCTTGCAGACACCAGGTCAACCCAGTGCAAGCGAATGGGGCCTGGCCCAGGTGGGGGGGCACTTTGTGGAGGCTTAAGCCCGGGTGTGGGGAGCACTTGATGGAGGCTTAAGGCTCTGGCAGTTGTGAGGGTCCTGCGTCCGCACTCCCGGTGGCTTTTTGGGAGTGAAGCCCAGGGCGGCAGCAAGTCTGGGCACCAGGACAACCCCAGGCATGCCTAGGGGGACTTTTGGAGCCCAGGTCAACCCCAGGCAAGCGAATGGGGCCTTGCAGCCACCAGCTGAACTCCCTGCAACCCTATGGGGCCCAGCACGCACCAGGTCAACCCCAGGCAAGGGAATGGGGCCTGGCCGAGGTGGGGGGGCACTTGTTGGAGGCTTAAGCCCGGGTGGCGGGGCACTTGATGGAGGCTTAAGGCCCTGGCGGTTGTGCGGGTCCTGCGTCCGCACTCCCGGTGGTTTTTTGGGAGTGAAGTCAAGGGTGGCAGCATATCCAGGCACCAGGTCACCCCAGGCATGCCTAGGGGGACTTTTGGAGCCCAGGTCAACCCCAGGCAAGCGAATGGGGCCTTGCAGCCAGCAGGTGAACCCCCTGCTAGCCTGTGGGGCCCTAGCAGGCACCAGGTCAACCCCAGGCAACTGAATGGGGCCTGGGCCAGGTGTGGGGGGCACTCCTTGGAGGCTTGAGCCTGGGTGGGGGGGCACTTGATGGAGGCTTAAGGCCCTGGCAGTTGTGCGGGTCCTGCGTCCGCACTCCCGGTGGCTTTTTGGGAGTGAAGCCCAGGGCGGCAGCAAGTCCGGGCACCAGGACAACCCCAGGCATGCCTAGGGGGACTTTTGGAGCCCAGGTCAACCCCACGCAAGCGAATGGGGCCTTGCAGCCTCCAGGTCAAACCCAGGAAAGCGAATGGGGCCTTGCAGCCACCAGGTGAACCCCCTGCAAGCCTATGGGGCCCTGCACGCACCAGGTCAACCCCAGGCAAGCGAATGGGGCCTGGGCCAGCTGGGGGGGGCACTCCTTGGAGCCTTAAGCCCGGGTGGCGGGGCACTTGATGGAGGCTTTAGGCCCTGGAGGTTCTGCGGGTCCTGCTTCCACACCTCTGGTGTTTTTTTGGGAGTGAAGCCCAGGGCGGCAGCATGTCCAGGCACCAGGTCAACCCCAGGCATGCCTAGGGGGACTTTTGAAGCACATGTCAACCCCAGGCAAGCGAATGGGGCCTTGAAGACACCAGGTCAACCCAGTGCAAGCGAATGGGGCCTGGCCCAGGTGGGGGGGCACTTTGTGGAGGCTTAAGCCCGGGTGTGGGGAGCACTTGATGGAGGCTTAAGGCTCTGGCAGTTGTGAGGGTCCTGCGTCCGCACTCCCGGTGGCTTTTTGGGAGTGAAGCCCAGGGCGGCAGCATGTCCGGGCACCAGGACAACCCCAGGCATGCCTAGGGGGACTTTTGGAGCCCAGGTCAACCCCAGGCAAGCGAATGGAGCCTTACAGCACCAGGTCAACCCCCGGCAAGCGCATGGGGCCTTGCAGGCACCAAGGCATACCCAGGTAAGCGAATGGGACCTTGCAGCCACCAGGTCAACCCTAGGCAAGCGAATGGGGCCTGGCCCAGGTGGGGGGGGCACTTTTTGGGGGCTTAAGGCCCTGGCGGTTGTGCGGGTCTTGCGTCCGCACTCCCGGTGGTTTTTTGGGAGTGAAGACAAGGGTGCCAGCACGTCCGGGCACCAGGACAACCCCAGGCATGCCTAGGGGGACTTTTGGAGCCCAGGTCAACCCCAGGCAAGCGAATGGGGCCTTGCAGCCACCAGGTGAACCCCCTGCAAGCCTATGGGGCCCTGCACGCACCAGGTCAACCCCAGGCAAGCGAATGGGGCCTGGGCCAGGTGTGGGGGGCACTCCTTGGAGGTTTGAGCCCGGGTGGGGGGCACTTGATGGAGGCTTAATGCCCTGGTGGTTGTGCGGGTCCTCCGTCCGCACTCCCGGTGGTTTTTTGGGAGTGGAGCCCAGGGCGGCAGCATGTCTGGGCACCAGGTCAACCCTAGGCATGCCAGGGGGACTTTTGGAGCCCAGCTCAACCCCTGGCAAGCGAATGGGGCCTTGCAGCCTCCAGGTCAAACCCAGGGAAGCGAATGGGGCCTTGCAGCCACCAGGTGAACCCCCTGCAAGCCTATGCAGCCCTGCACGCACCAGGTCAAGTCCAGGCAAGAGAATGGGGCCTTGGCCAGCTGCGGGGGGCACTACTTGGAGGCTTAAGCCCGGGTGGCGGGGCACTTGATGGAGGCTTTAGGCCCTGGAGGTTCTGCGGGTCCTGCTTCCACTCCCTGGTGTTTTTTTGGGAGTGAAGCCCAGGGCGGCAGCATGTCCAGGCACCAGGTCAACCCCGGGCATGCCTAGGGGGACTTTTGGAGCACATGTCAACCCCAGGCAAGCGAATGGGGCCTTGCAGACACCAGGTCAACCCAGTGCAAGCGAATGGGGCCTGGCCCAGGTGGGGGGGCACTTTGTGGAGGCTTAAGCCCCGGTGTGGGGAGCACTTGATGGAGGCTTAAGGCTCTGGCAGTTGTGAGGGTCCTGCGTCCGCACTCCCGGTGGCTTTTTGGGAGTGAAGCCCAGGGCGGCAGCATGTCCGGCACCAGGTCAACCCCGAGCATGCCTAGGGGGACTTTTGGAGCCCAGGTCAACCCCACGCAAGCGAATGGGGCCTTGCAGCCACCAGGTGAACCCCCTGCAAGCCTATGCGGCCCTGCACGCACCAGGTCAACCCCAGGCAAGAGAATGGGGCCTTGGCCAGCTGCGGGGGGCACTACTTGGAGGCTTAAGCCCGGGTGGCGGGGCACTTGATGGAGGCTTTAGGCCCTGGAGGTTCTGCGGGTCCTGCTTCCGCACCTCTGGTGTTTTTTTGGGAGTGAAGCCCAGGGCGGCAGCATGTCCAGGCACCAGGTCAACCCCAGGCATGCCTAGGGGGACTTTTGGAGCACATGTCAACCCCAGGCAAGATAATGGGGCCTTGCAGACACCAGGTCAACCCAGTGCAAGCGAATGGGGCCTGGCCCAGGTGGGGGGGCACTTTGTGGAGGCTTAAGCCCGGGTGTGGGGAGCACTTGATGGAGGCTTAAGGCTCTGGCAGTTGTGAGGGTCCTGCGTCCGCACTCCCGGTGGCTTTTTGGGAGTGAAGCCCAGGGCGGCAGCAAGTCTGGGCACCAGGACAACCCCAGGCATGCCTAGGGGGACTTTTGGAGCCCAGGTCAACCCCAGGCAAGCGAATGGGGCCTTGCAGCCACCAGCTGAACTCCCTGCAACCCTATGGGGCCCAGCACGCACCAGGTCAACCCCAGGCAAGGGAATGGGGCCTGGCCGAGGTGGGGGGGGCACTTGTTGGAGGCTTAAGCCCGGGTGGCGGGGCACTTGATGGAGGCTTACGCCCCTGGCGGTTGTGCGGGTCCTGCGTCCGCACTCCCGGTGGTTTTTTGGGAGTGAAGTCAAGGGTGGCAGCATATCCAGGCACCAGGTCACCCCAGGCATGCCTAGGGGGACTTTTGGAGCCCAGGTCAACCCCAGGCAAGCGAATGGAGCCTTACAGCACCAGGTCAACCCCCGGCAAGCGCATGGGGCCTAGCAGGCACCAAGGCATACCCAGGTAAGCGAATGGGACCTTGCAGCCACCAGGTCAACCCTAGGCAAGCGAATGGGGCCTGGCTCAGGTTGGGGGGGGCACTTTTTGGGGGCTTAAGGCCCTGGCGGTTGTGCGGGTCTTGCGTCCGCACTCCCGGTGGTTTTTTGGGAGTGAAGACAAGGGTGCCAGCACGTCCGGGCACCAGGACAACCCCAGGCATGCCTAGGGGGACTTTTGGAGCCCAGGTCAACCCCAGGCAAGCGAATGGGGCCTTGCAGCCAGCAGGTGAACCCCCTGCTAGCCTGTGGGGCCCTAGAGGCACCAGGGTCAACCCCAGGCAAGGCTGAATGGGGCCTGGGCAGGTGAAGGTGTGGGGGGGCACTCCTTGGAGGCTTGAGCCTGGGTGGGGGGGCACTTGATGGAGGCTTAAGGGCCTGGCGGTTGTGCGGGTCCTGCGTCCGCTCTCCCGGTGGCTTTTTGGGAGTGAAGCCCAGGGCGGCAGCAAGTCCGGGCACCAGGACAACCCCAGGCATGCCTAGGGGGACTTTTGGAGCCCAGGTCAACCCCACGCAAGCGAATGGGGCCTTGCAGCCTCCAGGTCAAACCCAGGAAAGCGAATGGGGCCTTGCAGCCACCAGGTGAACCCCCTGCAAGCCTATGGGGCCCTGCACGCACCAGGTCAACCCCAGGCAAGCGAATGGGGCCTGGGCCAGCTGGGGGGGGCACTCCTTGGAGCCTTAAGCCCGGGTGGCGGGGCACTTGATGGAGGCTTTAGGCCCTGGAGGTTCTGACGGGACCTGCTTCCACACCTCTGGTGTTTTTTTGGGAGTGAAGCCCAGGGCGGCAGCATGTCCAGGCACCAGGTCAACCCCGGGCATGCCTAGGGGGACTTTTGGAGCACATGTCAACCCCAGGCAAGCGAATGGGGCCTTGAAGACACCAGGTCAACCCAGTGCAAGCGAATGGGGCCTGGCCCAGGTGGGGGGGCACTTTGTGGAGGCTTAAGCCCGGGTGTGGGGAGCACTTGATGGAGGCTTAAGGCTCTGGCAGTTGTGAGGGTCCTGCGTCCGCACTCCCGGTGGCTTTTTGGGAGTGAAGCCCAGGGCGGCAGCATGTCCGGGCACCAGGACAACCCCAGGCATGCCTAGGGGGACTTTTGGAGCCCAGGTCAACCCCAGGCAAGCGAATGGAGCCTTACAGCACCAGGTCAACCCCCGGCAAGCGCATGGGGCCTAGCAGGCACCAAGGCATACCCAGGTAAGCGAATGGGACCTTGCAGCCACCAGGTCAACCCTAGGCAAGCGAATGGGGCCTGGCCCAGGTGGGGGGGGCACTTTTTGGGGGCTTAAGGCCCTGGCGGATGTGCGGGTCTTGCGTCCGCACTCCCGGTGGTTTTTTGGGAGTGAAGACAAGGGTGCCAGCACGTCCGGGCACCAGGACAACCCCAGGCATGCCTAGGGGGACTTTTGGAGCCCAGGTCAACCCCAGGCAAGCGAATGGGGCCTTGCAGCCACCAGGTGAACCCCCTGCAAGCCTATGGGGCCCTGCACGCACCAGGTCAACCCCAGGCAAGCGAATGGGGCCTGGGCCAGGTGTGGGGGGCACTCCTTGGAGGTTTGAGCCCGGGTGGGGGGCACTTGATGGAGGCTTAATGCCCTGGTGGTTGTGCGGGTCCTCCGTCCGCACTCCCGGTGGTTTTTTGGGAGTGGAGCCCAGGGCGGCAGCATGTCTGGGCACCAGGTCAACCCTAGGCATGCCAGGGGGACTTTTGGAGCCCAGGTCAACCCCTGGCAAGCGAATGGGGCCTTGCAGCCTCCAGGTCAAACCCAGGGAAGCGAATAGGGCCTTGCAGCCACCAGCTCAACCCCAGGCAAGCGAATGGGGCCTTGCAGCCACCAGGTTAAGCAAGTCTATGGGGCCCTACACGCCCAGGTCAACCCCAGGCAAGCGAATGGGGCCTTGCAGCCACCAGGTGAACCCCCTGCAAGCCTATGGGGCCCTGCACGCACCAGGTCAACCCCATGCAAGCGAATGGGGCCTGGGCCAGCTGGGGGGGGCACTCCTTGGAGCTTTAAGCCCGGGTGGCGGGGCACTTGATGGAGGCTTTAGGCCCTGGAGGTTCTGCGGGTCCTGCTTCCACACCCCTGGTGTTTTTTTGGGAGTGAAGCCCAGGGCGGCAGCATGTCCAGGCACCAGGTCAACCCCAGGCATGCCTAGGGGGACTTTTGGAGCACATGTCAACCCCAGGCAAGCGAATGGGGCCTTGCAGACACCAGGTCAACCCAGTGCAAGCGAATGGGGCCTGGCCCAGGTGGGGGGGCACTTTGTGGAGGCTTAAGCCCGGGTGTGGGGAGCACTTGATGGAGGCTTAAGGCCCTGGCGGTTGTGCGGGTCCTGCGTCCGCACTCCCGGTGTTTTTTTGGGAGTGAAGCCCAGGGCGGCAGCATGTCCGGGCACCAGGACAACCCCAGGCATGCCTAGGGGGACTTTTGGAGCCCAGGTCAACCCCAGGCAAGCGAATGGGGCCTTGCAGCCCCCAGGTGAACCCCCTGCTAGCCTGTGGGCCCCTAGAGGCACCAGGTCAATCCCAGGCAACTGAATGGGGCCTGGGCCAGGTGTGGGGGGCACTCCTTGGAGGCTTGAGCCTGGGTGGGGGGGCACTTGATGGAGGCTTAAGGCCCTGGCAGTTGTGCGGGTCCTGCGTCCGCACTCCCGGTGGCTTTTTGGGAGTGAAGCCCAGGGCGGCAGCAAGTCCGGGCACCAGGACAACCCCAGGCATGCCTAGGGGGACTTTTGGAGCCCAGGTCAACCCCAGGCAAGCGAATGGGGCCTTGCAGCCACCAGGTGAACCCCCTGCAAGCCTATGGGGCCCTGCACGCACCAGGTCAACCCCAGGCAAGCGAATGGGGCCTGGGCCAGGTGTGGGGGGCACTCCTTGGAGGTTTGAGCCCGGGTGGGGGGCACTTGATGGAGGCTTAATGCCCTGGTGGTTGTGCGGGTCCTCCGTCCGCACTCCCGGTGGTTTTTTTGGGAGTGGAGCCCAGGGCGGCAGCATGTCTGGGCACCAGGTCAACCCCAGGCATGCCAGGGGGACTTTTGGAGCCCAGGTCAACCCCTGGCAAGCGAATGGGGCCTTGCAGCCTCCAGGTCAAACCCAGGGAAGCGAATGGGGCCTGGCCCTGGTGGGGGGGGCACTCCTTGGAGGCTTAAGGCTCTGGCAGTTGTGAGGGTCCTGCGTCCGCACTCCCGGTGGCTTTTTGGGAGTGAAGCCCAGGGCGGCAGCATGTCCGGGCACCAGGTCAACCCCAAGCATGCCTAGGGGGACTTTTGGAGCCCAGGTCAACCCCACGCAAGCGAATGGGGCCTTGCAGCCTCCAGGTCAAACCCAGGTAAGCGAATGGGGCCTTGCAGCCACCAGCTCAACCCTAGGCAAGCGAATGGGGCCTGGCCCAGGTGCGGGGGGGCACTTTTTGGAGGCTTAACCCTCGTGGGGGGGCACTTGATGGAGGCTTAAGGCCCTGGCGGTTGTGCGGGTCCTGCGTCCGCACTCCCGGTGGTTTTTCGGGAGTGAAGTCAAGGGTGGCAGCAAGTCCGGGCACCAGGACAACCCCAGGCATGCCTAGGGGGACTTTTGGAGCCCAGGTCAACCCCAGGCAAGCGACTGGGGCCTAGGAGGCACCGAGGCATACCCAGGTAAGCGAATGGGACCTTTCAGGCAGTAGGTCAACCCCCGGCAAGCGAATGGGGCCTTGCAGTACCAGATGAACCCCCGGCAAGCGAATGGGGCGTAGCAGGCACCAAGGCATACCCAGGTAAGCGAATGGGACCTTGCAGCCACCAGGTGAACCCTAGGCAAGTGAATGGGGCCTGGCCCAGGTGGGGGGGGGCACTTTTTAGGAGCATCCGCTCTCCCGGTGGCTTTTTGGGAGTGAAGCCCAGGGCAGCAGCAAGTCCGGGCATCGGGACAACCCCAGGCATGCCTAGGGGGACTTTTGGAGCCCAGGTCAACCCCAGGCAAGCGAATGGAGCCTTATAGCACCAGGTCAACCCCCGGCAAGCGCATGGGGCCTAGCAGGCACCAAGGCATACCCAGGTAAGCGAATGGGACCTTGCAGCCACCAGGTCAACCCTAGGCAAGCGAATGGGGCCTGGCCCAGGTGGGGGGGGGCACTTTTTGGGGGCTTAAGGCCCTGGCGGTTGTGCGGGTCTTGCGTCCGCACTCCGGTGGCTTTTTGGAGTGAAGACAAGGGTGCCAGCACGTCCGGGCACCAGGACAACCCCAGGCATGGCTAGGGGGACTTTTGGAGCCCCGGTCAACCCCAGGCAAGCGAATGGGGCCTTGCAGCCACCAGGTGAACCCCCTGCAACCCTATGGGGCCCTGCACGCACCAGGTCAACCACAGGCAAGGGAATAGGGCCTGGCCGAGGTTGGGGGGGCACTTGTTGGAGGCTTTAGCCCGGGTGGAGGGGGCACTTGATGGAGGCTTAAGGCCCTGGCGGTTGTGCGGGTCCTGCGTCCGCCCTTCTGGTGTTTTTTTGGGAGTGAAACCCAGGGCGGCAGCATGTCCCAGCCCCAGGACAACCCCAGGCATGCCTAGGGGGACGTTTGGAGCCCAGGTCAACCCCAGGCAAGCGAATGGGGCCTTGCAGACACCAGGTCAACCCAATGCAAGCGAATGGGGCCTGGCCGAGGTAAGGGGGGCACTTGTTGGAGGCCTAAGCCCAGGTGGGGGGGGGCACTTTTTGGAGGCTTAAGGCCCTGGCGGTTGTGCGGGTCCTGCGTCCGCACTCCCGGTGGTTTTTTGGGAGTGAAGCCCAGGGCAGCAGCAAGTCCGGGCACCATGACAACCGCAGGCATGCCTGGGGGACTTTTGGAGCCCAGGTCAACCCCAGGCAAGCGAATGGGGCCTTGCAGCCACCAGGTGAACCCCCTGCAAGCCTATGGGGCCCTGCACGCACCAGGTCAACCCCAGGCAAGGGAATGGGGCCTGGGCCAGGTGTGGGGGGCACTCCTTGGAGGCTTGCGCCCGGGTGGGGGGGCACTTCATGGAGGCTTAAGGCCCTGGCAGTTGTGCGGGTGCTGCGTCCGCACTTCTGGTGTTTTTTTGGGAGTGAAGCCCAGGGCGGCAGCATGTCCGGGCACCAGGTCAACCCCAGGCATGCCTAGGGGGACTTTTGGAGCCCAGGTCAACCCCAGGCAAGCGAATGGGGCCTTCCAGCACCAGGTCAACCCCCGGCAAGCGCATGGGGCCTAGCAGGCACCAAGGCATACCCAGGTAAGCGAATGGGACCTTTCAGCCAGCAGGTCAACCCCAGGTAAGTGAATGGGGCCTTACAGCCACCAGCTCAACCCTAGGCAAGCGAATGGGGCCTGGCCCAGGTGGGGGGGGCACTTTTTGGAGGCTTAAGCCCGGATGTGGGGAGCACTTGATGGAGGCTTAAGGCTCTGCCGGTTGCGCGGGTCCTGCGACCGCACTCCCGGTGGTTTTTTGGGAGTGAAGCCCACGGCGGCAGCATGTCCGGGCCCCAGGACAACCCCAGGCATGCCTAGGGGGACTTTTGGAGCCCAGGTCAACGCCACTCAAGCGAATGGGGCCTTGCAGCCTCCAGGTCAAACCCAGGCACGCGAATGGGGCCTTGCAGCCACCAGGTGAACCCCCTACAAGCCTATGGGGCCCTGCACGCACCACGTCAACCCCAGGCAAGGGAATGGGGCCTGGGCCAGGTGTGGGGGGCACTCCTTGGAGGCTTGAGTCCGGGTGGGGGGCACTTGATGGAGGCTTAATGCCCTGGTGGTTGTGCGGGTCCTCCGTCCGCAATCCCGGTGGTTTTTTGGTAGTGAAGCCCAGGGCGGCAGCATGTCCAGGCACCAGGTCACCCCAGGCATGCCTAGGGGGACTTTTGGAGCCCAGGTCAACCCCAGGCAAGCGAATGGGGCCTTGCAGACACCAGGGCAACCCAATGCAAGCGAATGGGGCCTGGCCGAGGTCGGGGGGGCACTTGTTGGAGGCTTAAGCCCGGGTGGGGGGGGGCACTTTTTGGAGGCTTAAGCCCCTGGCGGTTGTGCGGGTCCTGCGTCCGCACTCCCGGTGGTTTTTTGGGAGTGAAGCCCAGGGCAGCAGCAAGTCCGGGCACCAGGACAACCCCAGGCATGCCTGGGGGACTTTTGGAGCCCAGGTCAACCCCAGGCAAGCGAATGGGGCCTTGCAGCCACCAGGTGAACCCCCTGCAAGCCTATGGGGCCCTGCACGCACCAGGTCAACCGCAGGCAAGGGAATGGGGCCTGGGCCAGGTGTGGGGGGCACTCCTTGGAGGCTTTAGCCTGGGTGGGGGGGCACTTGATGGAAGCTTAAGGCCCTGGCAGATGTGCGGGTCCTGCGTCCGCACTTCTGGTGTTTTTTTGGGAGTGAAGCCCAGGGCGGCAGCATGTCCGCGCACCAGGTCAACCCCAGGCATGCCTAGGGGGACTTTTGGAGCCCAGGTCAACCCCAGGCAAGCGAATGGGGCCATGCAGCACCAGGTCAACCCCTGGCAAGCGCATGGGGCCTACCAGGCACCAAGGCATACCCAGGTAAACGAATGGGACCTTTTAGCCAGCAGGTCAACCCCAGGTAAGCGAATGGGGCCTTGTAGCCACCAGCTCAACCCTAGGCAAGCGAATGGGGCCTGGCCCAGGTGGGGGGGGGCACTTTTTGGAGGCTTAAGCCCGGATGTGGGGAGCACTTGATGGAGGCTTAAGGCTCTGGCGGTTGCGCGGGTCCTGCGACCGCACTCCCGGTGGTTTTTTGGGAGTGAAGCCCACGGCGGCAGCATGTCCGGGCCCCAGGACAACCCCAGGCATGCCTAGGGGGACTTTTGGAGCCCAGGTCAACGCCACTCAAGCGAATGGGGCCTTGCAGCCTCCAGGTCAAACCCAGGCACGCGAATGGGGCCTTGCAGCCACCAGGTGAACCCCCTGCAAGCCTATGGGGCCCTGCACGCACCACGTCAACCCCAGGCAAGGGAATGGGGCCTGGGCCAGGTGTGGGGGGCACTCCTTGGAGGCTTGAGTCCGGGTGGGGGGCACTTGATGGAGGCTTAATGCCCTGGCGGTTGTGCGGGTCCTCCGTCCGCACTCCCGGTGGTTTTTTGGTAGTGAAGCCCACGGCGGCAGCATGTCCAGGCACCAGGTCACCCCAGGCATGCCTAGGGGGACTTTTGGAGCCCAGGTCAACCCCAGACAAGCGAATGGGGCCTTCCAGACACCAGGTCAACCCAATGCAAGCGAATGGGGCCTGGCCGAGGTCGGGGGGGGCACTTGTTGGAGGCTTAAGCCCGGGTTGGTGGGGGCACTTTTTGGAGGCTTAAGGCCCTGGCGGTTGTGAGGGTCCTGCGTCCGCACTCCCGCTGGTTTTTTGGGAGTGAAGCCCAGGGCAGCAGCAAGTCCGGGCACCAGGACAACCCCAGGCATGCCTGGGGGACTTTTGGAGCCCAGGTCAACCCCAGGCAAGCGAATGGGGCCTTGCAGCCACCAAGTGAACCCCCTGCAAGCCTATGGGGCCCTGCACGCACCAGGTCAACCGCAGGCAAGGGAATGGGGCCTGGGCCAGGTGTGGGGGGCACTCCTTGGAGGCTTGCGCCCGGGTGGGGGGGCACTTGATGGAGGCTTAAGGCCCTGGCAGATGTGCGGGTCCTGCGTCCGCACTTCTAGTGTTTTTTTGGGAGTGAAGCCCAGGGCGGCAGCATGTCCGGGCACCAGGTCAACCCCAGGCATGCCTAGGGGGACTTCTGGAGCCCAGGTCAACCCCAGGCAAGCGAATGGGGCCTTCCAGCACCAGGTCAACCCCCGGCAAGCGCATGGGGCCTAGCAGGCACCAAGGCATACCCAGGTAAGCGAATTTGACCTTTCAGCCAGCAGGTCAACCCCAGGTAAGCGAATGGGGCCTTGCAGCCACCAGCTCAACCCTAGGCAAGCGAATGGGGCCTGGCCCAGGTCGGGGGGGGCACTTTTTGGAGGCTTAAGCCCGGATGTGGGGAGCACTTGATGGAGGCTTAAGGCTCTGGCGGTTGCGCGCGTCCTGCGACCGCACTCCCGGTGGTTTTTTGGGAGTGAAGCCCACGGCGGCAGCATGTCCGAGCCCCAGGACAACCCGAGGCATGCCTAGGGGGACTTTTGGAGCCCAGGTCAACGCCACTCAAGCGAATGGGGCCTTGCAGCCTCCAGGTCAAACCCAGGCACGCGAATGGGGCCCTGCACGCACCACGTCAACCCCAGGCAAGGGAATGGGGCCTGGGCCAGGTGTGGGGGGCACTCCTTGGAGGCTTGAGTCCGGGTGGGGGGCGGTCAACCCCAGGTAAGCGAATGGGGCCTTGAAACCACCAGCTCAACCCTAGGCAAGCGAATGGGGCCTGGCCCAGGTGGGGGGGGCACTTTTTGGAGGCTTAAGCCCGGATGTGGGGAGCACTTGATGGAGGCTTAAGGCTCTGGCGGTTGCGCGGGTCCTGCGACCGCACTCCCGGTGGTTTTTTGGGAGTGAAGCCCACGGCGGCAGCATGTCCGAGCCCCAGGACAACCCCAGGCATGCCTAGGGGGACTTTTGGAGCCCAGGTCAACGCCACTCAAGCGAATGGGGCCTTGCAGCCTCCAGGTCAAACCCCGGCACCGGGGGGGGGGGGGGGGGGGGGGGGGGGGGGGGGGGGGGGGGGTTGTGCGGGTCCTCCGTCCGCATCCCGGTGGTTTTTTGGGAGTTTTTTTTTTTTTTTTTTTTTTTTTTTTTTTTTTTTTTTTTTTTTTTTTTTTTTTTTTTTTTTTTTTTTTTTTTTTTTTTTTTTTTTTTTTTTTACTTGATGGAGGCTTAATGCCCTGGCGGTTGTGCGGGTCCTCCGTCCGCACTCCCGGTGGTTTTTTGGTAGTGAAGCCCAGGGCGGCAGCATGTCCAGGCACCAGGTCACCCCAGGCATGCCTAGGGGGACTTTTGGACCCCAGGTCAACCCCAGGCAAGCGAATGGGGCCTTGCAGACACCAGGTCAACCCAATGCAAGCGAATGGGGCCTGGCCGAGGTCGGGGGGGCACTTGTTGGAGGCTTAAGCCCGGGTTGGTGGGGGCACTTTTTGGAGGCTTAAGGCCCTGGCGGTTGTGCGGGTCCTGCGTCCGCACTCCCGCTGGTTTTTTGGGAGTGAAGCCCAGGGCAGCAGCAAGTCCGGGCACCAGGACAACCCCAGGCATGCCTGGGGGACTTTTGGAGCCCAGGTCAACCCCAGGCAAGCGAATGGGGCCTTGCAGCCACCAAGTGAACCCCCTGCAAGCCTATGGGGCCCTGCACGCACCGGGTCAACCGCAGGCAAGCGAATGGGGCCTGGGCCAGGTGTGGGGGGCACTCCTTGGAGGCTTGCGCCCGGGTGGGGGGGCACTTGATGGAGGCTTAAGGCCCTGGCAGATGTGCGGGTCCTGCGTCCGCACTTCTAGTGTTTTTTTGGGAGTGAAGCCCAGGGCGGCAGCATGTCCGGCTACCAGGTCAACCCCAGGCATGCCTAGGGGGACTTTTGGAGCCCAGGTCAACCCCAGGCAAGCGAATGGGGCCTTCCAGCACCAGGTCAACCCCCGGCAAGCGCATGGGGCCTAGCAGGCACCAAGGCATACCCAGGTAAGCGAATTTGACCTTTCAGCCAGCAGGTCAACCCCAGGTAAGCGAATGGGGCCTTGAAGCCACCAGCTCAACCCTAGGCAAGCGAATGGGGCCTGGCCCAGGTGGGGGGGGGCACTTTTTGGAGGCTTAAGCCCGGATGTGGGGAGCACTTGATGGAGGCTTAAGGCTCTGGCGGTTGCGCGGGTCCTGCGACCGCACTCCCGGTGGTTTTTTGGGAGTGAAGCCCACGGCGGCAGCATGTCCGAGCCCCAGGACAACCCCAGGCATGCCTAGGGGGACTTTTGGAGCCCAGGTCAACGCCACTCAAGCGAATGGGGCCTTGCAGCCTCCAGGTCAAACCCAGGCACGCGAATGGGGCCTTGCAGCCACCAGGTGAACCCCCTACAAGCCTATGGGGCCCTGCACGCACCACGTCAACCCCAGGCAAGGGAATGGGGCCTGGGCCAGGTGTGGGGGGCACTCCTTGGAGGCTTGAGTCCGGGTGGGGGGCACTTGATGGAGGCTTAATGCCCTGGTGGTTGTGCGGGTCCTCCGTCCGCAATCCCGGTGGTTTTTTGGTAGTGAAGCCCAGGGCGGCAGCATGTCCAGGCACCAGGTCACCCCAGGCATGCCTAGGGGGACTTTTGGAGCCCAGGTCAACCCCAGGCAAGCGAATGGGGCCTTGCAGACACCAGGTCAACCCAATGCAAGCGAATGGGGCCTGGCCGAGGTCGGGGGGGCACTTGTTGGAGGCTTAAGCCCGGGTGGGGGGGGGGGCACTTTTTGGAGGCTTAAGCCCCTGGCGGTTGTGCGGGTCCTGCGTCCGCACTCCCGGTGGTTTTTTGGGAGTGAAGCCCAGGGCAGCAGCAAGTCCGGGCACCAGGACAACCCCAGGCATGCCTGGGGGACTTTTGGAGCCCAGGTCAACCCCAGGCAAGCGAATGGGGCCTTGCAGCCACCAGGTGAACCCCCTGCAACCCTATGGGGCCCTGCACGCACCAGGTCAACCCCAGGCATGCCTAGGGGGACTTTTGGAGCCCAGGTCAACCCCAGGCAAGCGAATGGGGCCTTCCAGCACCAGGTCAACCCCTGGCAAGCGCATGGGGCCTACCAGGCACCAAGGCATACCCAGGTAAGCGAATGGGACCTTTTAGCCAGCAGGTCAACCCCAGGTAAGCGAATGGGGCCTTGTAGCCACCAGCTCAACCCTAGGCAAGCGAATGGGGCCTGGCCCAGGTGGGGGGGGCACTTTTTGGAGGCTTAAGCCCGGATGTGGGGAGCACTTGATGGAGGCTTAAGGCTCTGGCGGTTGCGCGGGTCCTGCGACCGCACTCCCGGTGGTTTTTTGGGAGTGAAGCCCACGGCGGCAGCATGTCCGGGCCCCAGGACAACCCCAGGCATGCCTAGGGGGACTTTTGGAGCCCAGGTCAACGCCACTCAAGCGAATGGGGCCTTGCAGCCTCCAGGTCAAACCCAGGCACGCGAATGGGGCCTTGCAGCCACCAGGTGAACCCCCTGCAAGCCTATGGGGCCCTGCACGCACCACGTCAACCCCAGGCACGGGAATGGGGCCTGGGCCAGGTGTGGGGGGCACTCCTTGGAGGCTTGAGTCCGGGTGGGGGGCACTTGATGGAGGCTTAATGCCCTGGCGGTTGTGCGGGTCCTCCGTCCGCACTCCCGGTGGTTTTTTGGTAGTGAAGCCCAGGGCGGCAGCATGTCCAGGCACCAGGTCACCCCAGGCATGCCTAGGGGGACTTCTGGAGCCCAGGTCAACCCCAGGCAAGCGAATGGGGCCTTGCAGACACCAGGTCAACCCAATGCAAGCGAATGGGGCCTGGCCGAGGTCGGGGGGGCACTTGTTGGAGGCTTAAGCCCGGGTTGGTGGGGGCACTTTTTGGAGGCTTAAGGCCCTGGCGGTTGTGCGGGTCCTGCGTCCGCACTCCCGCTGGTTTTTTGGGAGTGAAGCCCAGGGCAGCAGCAAGTCCGGGCACCAGGACAACCCCAGGCATGCCTGGGGGACTTTTGGAGCCCAGGTCAACCCCAGGCAAGCGAATGGGGCCTTGCAGCCACCAAGTGAACCCCCTGCAAGCCTATGGGGCCCTGCACGCACCAGGTCAACCGCAGGCAAGGGAATGGGGCCTGGGCCAGGTGTGGGGGGCACTCCTTGGAGGCTTGCGCCCGGGTGGGGGGGCACTTGATGGAGGCTTAAGGCCCTGGCAGATGTGCGGGTCCTGCGTCCGCACTTCTAGTGTTTTTTTGGGAGTGAAGCCCAGGGCGGCAGCATGTCCGGGCACCAGGTCAACCCCAGGCATGCCTAGGGGGACTTTTGGAGCCCAGGTCAACCCCAGGCAAGCGAATGGGGCCTTCCAGCACCAGGTCAACCCCCGGCAAGCGCATGGGGCCTAGCAGGCACCAAGGCATACCCAGGTAAGCGAATTTGACCTTTCAGCCAGCAGGTCAACCCCAGGTAAGCGAATGGGGCCTTGTAGCCACCAGCTCAACCCTAGGCAAGCGAATGGGGCCTGGCCCAGGTGCGGGGGGCACTTTTTGGAGGCTTAAGCCCGGATGTGGGGAGCACTTGATGGAGGCTTAAGGCTCTGGCGGTTGCGCGGGTCCTGCGACCGCACTCCCGGTGGTTTTTTGGGAGTGAAGCCCACGGCGGCAGCATGTCCGGGCCCCAGGACAACCCCAGGCATGCCTAGGGGGACTTTTGGAGCCCAGGTCAACGCCACTCAAGCGAATGGGGCCTTGCAGCCTCCAGGTCAAACCCAGGCACGCGAATGGGGCCTTGCAGCCACCAGGTGAACCCCCTGCAAGCCTATGGGGCCCTGCACGCACCACGTCAACCCCAGGCAAGGGAATGGGGCCTGGGCCAGGTGTGGGGGGCACTCCTTGGAGGCTTGAGTCCGGGTGGGGGGCACTTGATGGAGGCTTAATGCCCTGGCGGTTGTGCGGGTCCTCCGTCCGCACTCCCGGTGGTTTTTTGGTAGTGAAGCCCAGGGCGGCAGCATGTCCAGGCACCAGGTCACCCCAGGCATGCCTAGGGGGACTTTTGGAGCCCAGGTCAACCCCAGGCAAGCGAATGGGGCCTTGCAGACACCAGGTCAACCCAATGCAAGCGAATGGGTTCTGGCCGAGGTCGGGGGGGCACTTGTTGGAGGCTTAAGCCCGGGTTGGTGGGGGCACTTTTTGGAGGCTTAAGGCCCTGGCGGTTGTGCGGGTCCTGCGTCCGCACTCCCGCTGGTTTTTTGGGAGTGAAGCCCAGGGCAGCAGCAAGTCCGGGCACCAGGACAACCCCAGGCATGCCTGGGGGACTTTTGGAGCCCAGGTCAACCCCAGGCAAGCGAATGGGGCCTTGCAGCCACCAAGTGAACCCCCTGCAAGCCTATGGGGCCCTGCACGCACCAGGTCAACCGCAGGCAAGCGAATGGGGCCTGGGCCAGGTGTGGGGGGCACTCCTTGGAGGCTTGCGCCCGGGTGGGGGGGCACTTCATGGAGGCTTAAGGCCCTGGCAGTTGTGCGGGTGCTGCGTCCGCACTTCTGGTGTTTTTTTGGGAGTGAAGCCCAGGGCGGCAGCATGTCCGCGCACCAGGTCAACCCCAGGCATGCCTAGGGGGACTTTTGGAGCCCAGGTCAACCCCAGGCAAGCGAATGGGGCCTTCCAGCACCAGGTCAACCCCCGGCAAGCGCATGGGGCCTAGCAGGCACCAAGGCATACCCAGGTAAGCGAATTTGACCTTTCAGCCAGCAGGTCAACCCCAGGTAAGCGAATGGGGCCTTGCAGCAACCAGCTCAACCCTAGGCAAGCGAATGGGGCCTGGCCCAGGTGGGGGGGGCACTTTTTGGAGGCTTAAGCCCGGATGTGGGGAGCACTTGATGGAGGCTTAAGGCTCTGGCGGTTGCTTGGGTCCTGCGACCGCACTCCCGGTGGTTTTTTGGGAGTGAAGCCCACGGCGGCAGCATGTCCGGGCCCCAGGACAACCCCAGGCATGCCTAGGGGGACTTTTGGAGCCCAGGTCAACCCCAGGCAAGCGAATGGGGCCTTGCAGACACCAGGTCAACCCAATGCAAGCGAATGGGGCCTGGCCGAGGTCGGGGGGGCACTTGTTGGAGGCTTAAGCCCGGGTGGGGGGGGGCACTTTTTGGAGGCTTAAGGCCCTGGCGGTTGTGCAGGTCCTGCGTCCGCACTCCCGGTGGTTTTTTGGGAGTGAAGCCCAGGGCAGCAGCAAGTCCGGGCACCAGGACAACCGCAGGCATGCCTGGGGGACTTTTGGAGCCCAGGTCAACCCCAGGCAAGCGAATGGGGCCTTGCAGCCACCAGGTGAACCCCCTGCAAGCCTATGGGGCCCTGCACGCACCAGGTCAACCGCAGGCAAGCGAATGGGGCCTGGGCCAGGTGTGGGGGGCACTCCTTGGAGGCTTGCGCCCGTGTGGGGGGGCACTTCATGGAGGCTTAAGGCCCTGGCAGTTGTGCGGGTGCTGCGTCCGCACTTCTGGTGTTTTTTTGGGAGTGAAGCCCAGGGCGGCAGCATGTCCGGGCACCAGGTCAACCCCAGGCATGCCTAGGGGGACTTTTGGAGCCCAGGTCAACCCCAGGCAAGCGAATGGGGCCTTCCAGCACCAGGTCAACCCCCGGCAAGCGCATGGGGCCTAGCAGGCACCAAGGCATACCCAGGTAAGCGAATGGGACCTTTCAGCCAGCAGGTCAACCCCAGGTAAGTGAATGGGGCCTTGCAGCCACCAGCTCAACCCTAGGCAAGCGAATGGGGCCTGGCCCAGGTGGGGGGGGCACATTTTGGAGGCTTAAGCCCGGATGTGGGGAGCACTTGATGGAGGCTTAAGGCTCTGGCGGTTGCTTGGGTCCTGCGACCGCACTCCCGGTGGTTTTTTGGGAGTGAAGCCCACGGCGGCAGCATGTCCGGGCCCCAGGACAACCCCAGGCATGCCTAGGGGGACTTTTGGAGCCCAGGTCAACGCCACTCAAGCGAATGGGGCCTTGCAGCCTCCAGGTCAAACCCAGGCACGCGAATGGGGCCTTGCAGCCACCAGGTGAACCCCCTACAAGCCTATGGGGCCCTGCACGCACCACGTCAACCCCAGGCAAGGGAATGGGGCCTGGGCCAGGTGTGGGGGGCACTCCTTGGAGGCTTGAGTCCGGGTGGGGGGCACTTGATGGAGGCTTAATGCCCTGGTGGTTGTGCGGGTCCTCCGTCCGCAATCCCGGTGGTTTTTTGGTAGTGAAGCCCAGGGCGGCAGCATGTCCAGGCACCAGGTCACCCCAGGCATGCCTAGGGGGACTTTTGGAGCCCAGGTCAACCCCAGGCAAGCGAATGGGGCCTTGCAGACACCAGGTCAACCCAATGCAAGCGAATGGGGCCTGGCCGAGGTCGGGGGGCACTTGTTGGAGGCTTAAGCCCGGGTGGGGGGGGGCACTTTTTGGAGGCTTAAGCCCCTGGCGGTTGTGCGGGTCCTGCGTCCGCACTCCCGGTGGTTTTTTGGGAGTGAAGCCCAGGGCAGCAGCAAGTCCGGGCACCAGGACAACCCCAGGCATGCCTGGGGGACTTTTGGAGCCCAGGTCAACCCCAGGCAAGCGAATGGGGCCTTGCAGCCACCAGGTGAACCCCCTGCAACCCTATGGGGCCCTGCACGCACCAGGTCAACCCCAGGCAAGGGAATGGGGCCTGGGCCAGGTGTGGGGGGCACTCCTTGGAGGCTTTAGCCTGGGTGGGGGGGCACTTGATGGAAGCTTAAGGCCCTGGCAGATGTGCGGGTCCTGCGTCCGCACTTCTGGTGTTTTTTTGGGAGTGAAGCCCAGGGCGGGAGCATGTCCGGGCACCAGGTCAACCCCAGGCATGCCTAGGGGGACTTTTGGAGCCCAGGTCAACCCCAGGAAAGCGAATGGGGCCTTCCAGCACCAGGTCAACCCCTGGCAAGCGCATGGGGCCTACCAGGCACCAAGGCATACCCAGGTTAGCGAATGGGACCTTTTAGCCAGCAGGTCAACCCCAGGTAAGCGAATGGGGCCTTGTAGCCACCAGCTCAACCCTAGGCAAGCGAATGGGGCATGGCCCAGGTGGGGGGGGCACTTTTTGGAGGCTTAAGCCCGGATGTGGGGAGCACTTGATGGAGGCTTAAGGCTCTGGCGGTTGCGCGGGTCCTGCGACCGCACTCCCGGTGGTTTTTTGGGAGTGAAGCCCACGGCGGCAGCATGTCCGGGCCCCAGGACAACCCCAGGCATGCCTAGGGGGACTTTTGGAGCCCAGGTCAACCCCAGGCAAGCGAATGGGGCCTTGCAGCCACCAGGTGAACCCCCTGCAAGCCTATGGGGCCCTGCACGCACCAGGTCAACCGCAGGCAAGCGAATGGGGCCTGGGCCAGGTGTGGGGGGCACTCCTTGGAGGCTTGCGCCCGGGTGGGGGGGCACTTCATGGAGGCTTAAGGCCCTGGCAGTTGTGCGGGTGCTGCGTCCGCACTTCTGGTGTTTTTTTGGGAGTGAAGCCCAGGGCGGCAGCATGTCCGGGCACCAGGTCAACCCCAGGCATGCCTAGGGGGACTTTTGGAGCCCAGGTCAACCCCAGGCAAGCGAATGGGGCCTTCCAGCACCAGGTCAACCCCCGGCAAGCGCATGGGGCCTAGCAGGCACCAAGGCATACCCAGGTAAGCGAATGGGACCTTTCAGCCAGCAGGTCAACCCCAGGTAAGTGAATGGGGCCTTGCAGCCACCAGCTCAACCCTAGGCAAGCGAATGGGGCCTGGCCCAGGTGGGGGGGGCACATTTTGGAGGCTTAAGCCCGGATGTGGGGAGCACTTGATGGAGGCTTAAGGCTCTGGCGGTTGCTTGGGTCCTGCGACCGCACTCCCGGTGGTTTTTTGGGAGTGAAGCCCACGGCGGCAGCATGTCCGGGCCCCAGGACAACCCCAGGCATGCCTAGGGGGACTTTTGGAGCCCAGGTCAACGCCACTCAAGCGAATGGGGCCTTGCAGCCTCCAGGTCAAACCCAGGCACGCGAATGGGGCCTTGCAGCCACCAGGTGAACCCCCTACAAGCCTATGGGGCCCTGCACGCACCACGTCAACCCCAGGCAAGGGAATGGGGCCTGGGCCAGGTGTGGGGGGCACTCCTTGGAGGCTTGAGTCCGGGTGGGGGGCACTTGATGGAGGCTTAATGCCCTGGTGGTTGTGCGGGTCCTCCGTCCGCAATCCCGGTGGTTTTTTGGTAGTGAAGCCCAGGGCGGCAGCATGTCCAGGCACCAGGTCACCCCAGGCATGCCTAGGGGGACTTTTGGAGCCCAGGTCAACCCCAGGCAAGCGAATGGGGCCTTGCAGACACCAGGTCAACCCAATGCAAGCGAATGGGGCCTGGCCGAGGTCGGGGGGCACTTGTTGGAGGCTTAAGCCCGGGTGGGGGGGGGCACTTTTTGGAGGCTTAAGCCCCTGGCGGTTGTGCGGGTCCTGCGTCCGCACTCCCGGTGGTTTTTTCGGAGTGAAGCCCAGGGCAGCAGCAAGTCCGGGCACCAGGACAACCCCAGGCATGCCTGGGGGACTTTTGGAGCCCAGGTCAACCCCAGGCAAGCGAATGGGGCCTTGCAGCCACCAGGTGAACCCCCTGCAACCCTATGGGGCCCTGCACGCACCAGGTCAACCCCAGGCAAGGGAATGGGGCCTGGGCCAGGTGTGGGGGGCACTCCTTGGAGGCTTTAGCCTGGGTGGGGGGGCACTTGATGGAAGCTTAAGGCCCTGGCAGATGTGCGGGTCCTGCGTCCGCACTTCTGGTGTTTTTTTGGGAGTGAAGCCCAGGGCGGGAGCATGTCCGGGCACCAGGTCAACCCCAGGCATGCCTAGGGGGACTTTTGGAGCCCAGGTCAACCCCAGGCAAGCGAATGGGGCCTTCCAGCACCAGGTCAACCCCTGGCAAGCGCATGGGGCCTACCAGGCACCAAGGCATACCCAGGTTAGCGAATGGGACCTTTTAGCCAGCAGGTCAACCCCAGGTAAGCGAATGGGGCCTTGTAGCCACCAGCTCAACCCTAGGCAAGCGAATGGGGCCTGGCCCAGGTGGGGGGGGCACTTTTTGGAGGCTTAAGCCCGGATGTGGGGAGCACTTGATGGAGGCTTAAGGCTCTGGCGGTTGCGCGGGTCCTGCGACCGCACTCCCGGTGGTTTTTTGGGAGTGAAGCCCACGGCGGCAGCATGTCCGGGCCCCAGGACAACCCCAGGCATGCCTAGGGGGACTTTTGGAGCCCAGGTCAACGCCACTCAAGCGAATGGGGCCTTGCAGCCTCCAGGTCAAACCCAGGCACGCGAATGGGGCCTTGCAGCCACCAGGTGAACCCCCTGCAAGCCTATGGGGCCCTGCACGCACCACGTCAACCCCAGGCAAGGGAATGGGGCCTGGGCCAGGTGTGGGGGGCACTCCTTGGAGGCTTGAGTCCGGGTGGGGGGCACTTGATGGAGGCTTAATGCCCTGGCGGTTGTGCGGGTCCTCCGTCCGCACTCCCGGTGGTTTTTTGGTAGTGAAGCCCAGGGCGGCAGCATGTCCAGGCACCAGGTCACCCCAGGCATGCCTAGGGGGACTTTTGGAGCCCAGGTCAACCCCAGGCAAGCGAATGGGGCCTTGCAGACACCAGGTCAACCCAATGCAAGCGAATGGGGCCTGGCCGACGTCGGGGGGGCACTTGTTGGAGGCTTAAGCCCGGGTTGGTGGGGGCACGTTTTGGAGGCTTAAGGCCCTGGCGGTTGTGCGGGTCCTGCGTCCGCACTCCCGGTGGTTTTTTGGGAGTGAAGCCCAGGGCAGCAGCAAGTCCGGGCACCAGGACAACCCCAGGCATGCCTGGGGGACTTTTGGAGCCCAGGTCAACCCCAGGCAAGCGAATGGGGCCTTGCAGCCACCAAGTGAACCCCCTGCAAGCCTATGGGGCCCTGCACGCACCAGGTCAACCGCAGGCAAGGGAATGGGGCCTGGGCCAGGTGTGGGGGGCACTCCTTGGAGGCTTGCGCCCGGGTGGGGGGGCACTTCATGGAGGCTTAAGGCCCTGGCAGATGTGCGGGTCCTGCGTCCGCACTTCTAGTGTTTTTTTGGGAGTGAAGCCCAGGGCGGCAGCATGTCCGGGCACCAGGTCAACCCCAGGCATGCCTAGGGGGACTTTTGGAGCCCAGGTCAACCCCAGGCAAGCGAATGGGGCCTTCCAGCACCAGGTCAACCCCCGGCAAGCGCATGGGGCCTAGCAGGCACCAAGGCATACCCAGGTAAGCGAATTTGACCTTTCAGCCAGCAGGTCAACCCCAGGTAAGCGAATGGGGCCTTGCAGCCACCAGCTCAACCCTAGGCAAGCGAATGGGGCCTGGCCCAGGTGGGGGGGGCACTTTTTGGAGGCTTAAGCCCGGATGTGGGGAGCACTTGATGGAGGCTTAAGGCTCTGGTGGTTGCGCGGGTCCTGCGACCGCACTCCCGGTGGTTTTTTGGGAGTGAAGCCCACGGCGGCAGCATGTCCGGGCCCCAGGACAACCCCAGGCATGCCTAGGGGGACTTCTGGAGCCCAGGTCAACCCCAGGCAAGCGAATGGGGCCTTGCAGACACCAGGTCAACCCAATGCAAGCGAATGGGGCCTGGCCGAGGTCGGGGGGGCACTTGTTGGAGGCTTAAGCCCGGGTGGGGGGGGGCACTTTTTGGAGGCTTAAGGCCCTGGCGGTTGTGCAGGTCCTGCGTCCGCACTCCCGGTGGTTTTTTGGGAGTGAAGCCCAGGGCAGCAGCAAGTCCGGGCACCAGGACAACCGCAGGCATGCCTGGGGGACTTTTGGAGCCCAGGTCAACCCCAGGCAAGCGAATGGGGCCTTGCAGCCACCAGGTGAACCCCCTGCAAGCCTATGGGGCCCTGCACGCACCAGGTCAACCGCAGGCAAGCGAATGGGGCCTGGGCCAGGTGTGGGGGGCACTCCTTGGAGGCTTGCGCCCGGGTGGGGGGGCACTTGATGGAGGCTTAAGGCCCTGGCAGTTGTGCGGGTGCTGCGTCCGCACTTCTGGTGTTTTTTTGGGAGTGAAGCCCAGGGCGGCAGCATGTCCGGGCACCAGGTCAACCCCAGGCATGCCTAGGGGGACTTTTGGAGCCCAGGTCAACCCCAGGCAAGCGAATGGGGCCTTCCAGCACCAGGTCAACCCCCGGCAAGCGCATGGGGCCTAGCAGGCACCAAGGCATACCCAGGTAAGCGAATGGGACCTTTCAGCCAGCAGGTCAACCCCAGGTAAGTGAATGGGGCCTTGCAGCCACCAGCTCAACCCTAGGCAAGCGAATGGGGCCTGGCCCAGGTGGGGGGGGCACTTTTTGGAGGCTTAAGCCCGGATGTGGGGAGCACTTGATGGAGGCTTAAGGCTCTGGCGGTTGCTTGGGTCCTGCGACCGCACTCCCGGTGGTTTTTTGGGAGTGAAGCCCACGGCGGCAGCATGTCCGGGCCCCAGGACAACCCCAGGCATGCCTAGGGGGACTTTTGGAGCCCAGGTCAACGCCACTCAAGCGAATGGGGCCTTGCAGCCTCCAGGTCAAACCCAGGCACGCGAATGGGGCCTTGCAGCCACCAGGTGAACCCCCTACAAGCCTATGGGGCCCTGCACGCACCACGTCAACCCCAGGCAAGGGAATGGGGCCTGGGCCAGGTGTGGGGGGCACTCCTTGGAGGCTTGAGTCCGGGTGGGGGGCACTTGATGGAGGCTTAATGCCCTGGTGGTTGTGCGGGTCCTCCGTCCGCAATCCCGGTGGTTTTTTGGTAGTGAAGCCCAGGGCGGCAGCATGTCCAGGCACCAGGTCACCCCAGGCATGCCTAGGGGGACTTTTGGAGCCCAGGTCAACCCCAGGCAAGCGAATGGGGCCTTGCAGACACCAGGTCAACCCAATGCAAGCGAATGGGGCCTGGCCGAGGTCGGGGGGCACTTGTTGGAGGCTTAAGCCCGGGTGGGGGGGGGCACTTTTTGGAGGCTTAAGCCCCTGGCGGTTGTGCGGGTCCTGCGTCCGCACTCCCGGTGGTTTTTTCGGAGTGAAGCCCAGGGCAGCAGCAAGTCCGGGCACCAGGACAACCCCAGGCATGCCTGGGGGACTTTTGGAGCCCAGGTCAACCCCAGGCAAGCGAATGGGGCCTTGCAGCCACCAGGTGAACCCCCTGCAACCCTATGGGGCCCTGCACGCACCAGGTCAACCCCAGGCAAGGGAATGGGGCCTGGGCCAGGTGTGGGGGGCACTCCTTGGAGGCTTTAGCCTGGGTGGGGGGGCACTTGATGGAAGCTTAAGGCCCTGGCAGATGTGCGGGTCCTGCGTCCGCACTTCTGGTGTTTTTTTGGGAGTGAAGCCCAGGGCGGGAGCATGTCCGGGCACCAGGTCAACCCCAGGCATGCCTAGGGGGACTTTTGGAGCCCAGGTCAACCCCAGGCAAGCGAATGGGGCCTTCCAGCACCAGGTCAACCCCTGGCAAGCGCATGGGGCCTACCAGGCACCAAGGCATACCCAGGTTAGCGAATGGGACCTTTTAGCCAGCAGGTCAACCCCAGGTAAGCGAATGGGGCCTTGTAGCCACCAGCTCAACCCTAGGCAAGCGAATGGGGCCTGGCCCAGGTGGGGGGGGCACTTTTTGGAGGCTTAAGCCCGGATGTGGGGAGCACTTGATGGAGGCTTAAGGCTCTGGCGGTTGCGCGGGTCCTGCGACCGCACTCCCGGTGGTTTTTTGGGAGTGAAGCCCACGGCGGCAGCATGTCCGGGCCCCAGGACAACCCCAGGCATGCCTAGGGGGACTTTTGGAGCCCAGGTCAACGCCACTCAAGCGAATGGGGCCTTGCAGCCTCCAGGTCAAACCCAGGCACGCGAATGGGGCCTTGCAGCCACCAGGTGAACCCCCTGCAAGCCTATGGGGCCCTGCACGCACCACGTCAACCCCAGGCAAGGGAATGGGGCCTGGGCCAGGTGTGGGGGGCACTCCTTGGAGGCTTGAGTCCGGGTGGGGGGCACTTGATGGAGGCTTAATGCCCTGGCGGTTGTGCGGGTCCTCCGTCCGCACTCCCGGTGGTTTTTTGGTAGTGAAGCCCAGGGCGGCAGCATGTCCAGGCACCAGGTCACCCCAGGCATGCCTAGGGGGACTTTTGGAGCCCAGGTCAACCCCAGGCAAGCGAATGGGGCCTTGCAGACACCAGGTCAACCCAATGCAAGCGAATGGGGCCTGGCCGACGTCGGGGGGGCACTTGTTGGAGGCTTAAGCCCGGGTTGGTGGGGGCACGTTTTGGAGGCTTAAGGCCCTGGCGGTTGTGCGGGTCCTGCGTCCGCACTCCCGGTGGTTTTTTGGGAGTGAAGCCCAGGGCAGCAGCAAGTCCGGGCACCAGGACAACCCCAGGCATGCCTGGGGGACTTTTGGAGCCCAGGTCAACCCCAGGCAAGCGAATGGGGCCTTGCAGCCACCAAGTGAACCCCCTGCAAGCCTATGGGGCCCTGCACGCACCAGGTCAACCGCAGGCAAGGGAATGGGGCCTGGGCCAGGTGTGGGGGGCACTCCTTGGAGGCTTGCGCCCGGGTGGGGGGGCACTTGATGGAGGCTTAAGGCCCTGGCAGATGTGCGGGTCCTGCGTCCGCACTTCTAGTGTTTTTTTGGGAGTGAAGCCCAGGGCGGCAGCATGTCCGGGCACCAGGTCAACCCCAGGCATGCCTAGGGGGACTTTTGGAGCCCAGGTCAACCCCAGGCAAGCGAATGGGGCCTTCCAGCACCAGGTCAACCCCCGGCAAGCGCATGGGGCCTAGCAGGCACCAAGGCATACCCAGGTAAGCGAATTTGACCTTTCAGCCAGCAGGTCAACCCCAGGTAAGCGAATGGGGCCTTGCAGCCACCAGCTCAACCCTAGGCAAGCGAATGGGGCCTGGCCCAGGTGGGGGGGGCACTTTTTGGAGGCTTAAGCCCGGATGTGGGGAGCACTTGATGGAGGCTTAAGGCTCTGGTGGTTGCTTGGGTCCTGCGACCGCACTCCCGGTGGTTTTTTGGGAGTGAAGCCCACGGCGGCAGCATGTCCGGGCCCCAGGACAACCCCAGGCATGCCTAGGGGGACTTCTGGAGCCCAGGTCAACCCCAGGCAAGCGAATGGGGCCTTGCAGACACCAGGTCAACCCAATGCAAGCGAATGGGGCCTGGCCGAGGTCGGGGGGGCACTTGTTGGAGGCTTAAGCCCGGGTGGGGGGGGGGCACTTTTTGGAGGCTTAAGGCCCTGGCGGTTGTGCAGGTCCTGCGTCCGCACTCCCGCTGGTTTTTTGGGAGTGAAGCCCAGGGCAGCAGCAAGTCCGGGCACCAGGACAACCGCAGGCATGCCTGGGGGACTTTTGGAGCCCAGGTCAACCCCAGGCAAGCGAATGGGGCCTTGCAGCCACCAGGTGAACCCCCTGCAAGCCTATGGGGCCCTGCACGCACCAGGTCAACCCCAGGCAAGGGAATGGGGCCTGGGCCAGGTGTGGGGGGCACTCCTTGGAGGCTTGCGCCCATGTGGGGGGGCACTTCATGGAGGCTAAAGGCCCTGGCAGTTGTGCGGGTGCTGCGTCCGCACTTCTGGTGTTTTTTTGGGAGTGAAGCCCAGGGCGGCAGCATGTCCGGGCACCAGGTCAACCCCAGGCATGCCTAGGGGGACTTTTGGAGCCCAGGTCAACCCCAGGCAAGCGAATGGGGCGATGCAGCACCAGGTCAACCCCCGGCAAGCGCATGGGGCCTAACAGGCACCAAGGCATACCTAGGTAAGCGAATGGGACCTTTCAGCCAGCAGGTCAACCCCAGGTAAGCGAATGGGGCCTTGTAGCCACCAGCTGAACCCTACGCAAGCGAATGGGGCCTGGCCCAGGTGGCGGGGGCACTTTTTGGAGGCTTAAGCCCTTATGTGGGGAGCACTTGATGGAGGCTTAAGGCTCTGGCGGTTGCGCGGGTCCTGCGACCGCACTCCCGGTGGTTTTTTGGGAGTGAAGCCCACGGCGGCAGCATGTCCGGGCCCCAGGACAACCCCAGGCATGCCTAGGGGGACTTTTGGAGCCCAGGTCAACGTCACTCAAGCGAATGTGGCCTTGCAGCCTCCAGGTCAAACCCAGGCACGCGAATGGGGCCTTGCAGCCACCAGGTGAACCCCCTGCAAGCCTATGGGGCCCTGCACGCACCACGTCAACCCCAGGCAAGGGAATGGGGCCTTGGCCAGGTAGGTGGGCACTTGTTGGAGGCTTGAGTCCGGGTGGGGGGCACTTGATGGAGGCTTAATGCCCTGGCGGTTGTGCGGGTCCTCCGTCCGCACTCCCGGTGGTTTTTTGGTAGTGAAGCCCAGGGCGGCAGCATGTCCAGGCACCAGGTCACCCCAGGCATGCCTAGGGGGACTTTTGGAGCCCAGGTCAACCCCAGGCAAGCGAATGGGGCCTTGCAGACACCAGGTCAACCCAATGCAAGCGAATGGGGCCTGGCCGACGTCGGGGGGGCACTTGTTGGAGGCTTAAGCCCGGGTTGGTGGGGGCACGTTTTGGAGGCTTAAGGCCCTGGCGGTTGTGCGGGTCCTGCGTCCGCACTCCCGGTGGTTTTTTGGGAGTGAAGCCCAGGGCAGCAGCAAGTCCGGGCACCAGGACAACCCCAGGCATGCCTGGGGGACTTTTGGAGCCCAGGTCAACCCCAGGCAAGCGAATGGGGCCTTGCAGCCACCAAGTGAACCCCCTGCAAGCCTATGGGGCCCTGCACGCACCAGGTCAACCGCAGGCAAGGGAATGGGGCCTGGGCCAGGTGTGGGGGGCACTCCTTGGAGGCTTGCGCCCGGGTGGGGGGGCACTTGATGGAGGCTTAAGGCCCTGGCAGATGTGCGGGTCCTGCGTCCGCACTTCTAGTGTTTTTTTGGGAGTGAAGCCCAGGGCGGCAGCATGTCCGGGCACCAGGTCAACCCCAGGCATGCCTAGGGGGACTTTTGGAGCCCAGGTCAACCCCAGGCAAGTGAATGGGGCCTTCCAGCACCAGGTCAACCCCCGGCAAGCGCATGGGGCCTAGCAGGCACCAAGGCATACCCAGGTAAGCGAATTTGACCTTTCAGCCAGCAGGTCAACCCCAGGTAAGCGAATGGGGCCTTGCAGCCACCAGCTCAACCCTAGGCAAGCGAATGGGGCCTGGCCCAGGTGGGGGGGGCACTTTTTGGAGGCTTAAGCCCGGATGTGGGGAGCACTTGATGGAGGCTTAAGGCTCTGGTGGTTGCGCGGGTCCTGCGACCGCACTCCCGGTGGTTTTTTGGGAGTGAAGCCCACGGCGGCAGCATGTCCGGGCCCCAGGACAACCCAAGGCATGCCTAGGGGGACTTTTGGAGACCAGGTCAACCCCACTCAAGCGAATGGGGCCTTGCAGCCTCCAGGTCAAACCTAGGCACGCGAATGGGGCCTTGCAGCCACCAGGTGAACCCCCTGCAAGCCTATGGGGCCCTGCACGCACCAGGTCAACCCCAGGCAAGGGAATGGGGCCTGGGCCAGGTGTGGGGGTCACTCCTGGGTGGGGGGCACTTGATGGACGCTTAATACCCTGGTGGTTGTGCGGGTCCTCCGTCCGCACTCCCGGTGGTTTTTTGGTAGTGAAGCCCAGGGCGGCAGCATGTCCAGGCACCAGGTCACCCCAGGCATGCCTAGGGGGACTTTTGGACCCCAGGTCAACCCCAGGCAAGCGAATGGGGCCTTGCAGACACCAGGTGAACCCCCTGCAAGCCTATGGGGCCCTGCACGCACCAGGTCAACCCCAGGCAAGGGAATGGGGCCTGGGCCAGGTGTGGGGGGCACTCCTTGGAGGCTTGCGGTCGGGTGGGGGGGCACTTGATGGACGCTTAAGGCCCTGGCAGATGTGCGGGTCCTGCGTCCGCACTTCTGGTGTTTTTTTGGGAGTGAAGCCCAGGGCGGCAGCATGTCCGGGCACCAGGTCAACCCCAGGCATGCCTAGGGCGACTTTTGGAGCCCAGGTCAACCCCAGGCAAGCGAATGGGGCCTTCCAGCACCAGGTCAACCCCCGGCAAGTGCATGGGGCCTAGCAGGCACCAAGGCATACCCAGGTAAGCGAATGGGACCTTTCAGCCAGCAGGTCAACCCCAGGTAAGCGAATGGGGCCTTGCAGCCACCAGCTCAACCCTAGGCAAGCGAATGGGGCCTGGCCCAGGTGGGGGGGGCACTTTTTGGAGGCTTAAGCCCGGATGTGGGGAGCACTTGATGGAGGCTTAAGGCTCTGGCGGTTGCGCGGGTCCTGCGACCGCACTCCCGGTGGTTTTTTGGGAGTGAAGCCCACGGCGGCAGCATGTCCGGGCCCCAGGACAACCCCAGGCATGCCTAGGGGGACTTCTGGAGCCCAGGTCAACCCCAGGCAAGCGAATGGGGCCTTGCAGACACCAGGTCAACCCAATGCAAGCGAATGGGGCCTGGCCGAGGTCGGGGGGGCACTTGTTGGAGGCTTAAGCCCGGGTGGGGGGGGGCACTTTTTGGAGGCTTAAGGCCCTGGCGGTTGTGCAGGTCCTGCGTCCGCACTCCCGCTGGTTTTTTGGGAGTGAAGCCCAGGGCAGCAGCAAGTCCGGGCACCAGGACAACCGCAGGCATGCCTGGGGGACTTTTGGAGCCCAGGTCAACCCCAGGCAAGCGAATGGGGCCTTGCAGCCACCAGGTGAACCCCCTGCAAGCCTATGGGGCCCTGCACGCACCAGGTCAACCCCAGGCAAGGGAATGGGGCCTGGGCCAGGTGTGGGGGGCACTCCTTGGAGGCTTGCGCCCATGTGGGGGGGCACTTCATGGAGGCTAAAGGCCCTGGCAGTTGTGCGGGTGCTGCGTCCGCACTTCTGGTGTTTTTTTGGGAGTGAAGCCCAGGGCGGCAGCATGTCCGGGCACCAGGTCAACCCCAGGCATGCCTAGGGGGACTTTTGGAGCCCAGGTCAACCCCAGGCAAGCGAATGGGGCCTTGCAGCACCAGGTCAACCCCCGGCAAGCGCATGGGGCCTAACAGGCACCAAGGCATACCTAGGTAAGCGAATGGGACCTTTCAGCCAGCAGGTCAACCCCAGGTAAGCGAATGGGGCCTTGTAGCCACCAGGTCAACCCTACGCAAGCGAATGGGGCCTGGCCCAGGTGGCGGGGGCACTTTTTGGAGGCTTAAGCCCTTATGTGGGGAGCACTTGATGGAGGCTTAAGGCCCTGGCGGTTGCGCGGGTCCTGCGTCCGCACTCCCGGTGGTTTTTTGGGAGTGAAGCCCAAGGCGGCAGCATGTCCGGGCCCCAGGACAACCCCAGGCATGCCTAGGGGGACTTTTGGAGCCCAGGTCAACCCCAGGCAAGCGAATGGGGCCTTGCAGCCACCAGGTGAACCCCCTGCAAGCCTATGGGGCCCTGCACGCACCAGGTCAACCCCAGGCAAGGGAATTGGGCCTCGGCCAGGTGTGGGGGGCACTCCTTGGAGGCTTGAGTCCGGGTGGGGGGCACTTGATGGAGGCTTAATGCCCTGGTGGTTGTGCGGGTCCTCCGTCCGCACTCCCGGTGGTTTTTTGGTAGTGAAGCCCAGGGCGGCAGCATGTCCAGGCACCAGGTCACCCCAGGCATGCCTAGCGGAAATTTTGGAGCCCAGGTCAACCCCAGGCAAGCGAATGGGGCCTTGCAGACACCAGGTCAACCCAATGCAAGCGAATGGGGCCTGGCCGAGGTCGGGGGGGCACTTGTTGGAGGCTTAAGCCCGGGTGGGGGGGGGGCACTTTTTGGAGGCTTTAGGCCCTGGCGGTTGTGCGGGTCCTGCGTCCACACTCCCGGTGGTTTTTTTGGGAGTGAAGCCCAGGGCAGCAGCAAGTCCGGGCACCAGGACAACCCCAGGCATGCCTGGGGGACTTTTGGAGCCCAGGTCAACCCCAGGCAAGCGAATGGGGCCTTGCAGCCACCAGGTGAACCCCCTGCAAGCCTATGGGGCCCTGCACGCACCAGGTCAACCCCAGGCAAGGGAATGGGGCCTCGGCCACTGTGGGGGGGCACTCCTTGGAGGCTTAAGTCCGGGTGGGGGGCACTTGATGGAGGCTTTGCCCTGGTGGTTGTGCGGGTCCTCCGTCCGCACTCCCGGTGGTTTTTTGGTAGTGAAGCCCAGGGCGGCAGCATGTCCAGGCACCAGGTCACCCCAGGCATGCCTAGGGGAAATTTTGGAGCCCAGGTCAACCCCAGGCAAGCGAATGGGGCCTTGCAGACACCAGGTCAACCCAATGCAAGCGAATGGGGCCTGGCCGAGGTCGGGGGGGCACTTGTTGGAGGCTTAAGCCCGGGTGGGGGGGGGGGCAGTTTTTGGAGGCTTAAGGCCCTGGCGGTTGTGCGGGTCCTGCGTCCACACTCCCGGTGGTTTTTTGGGAGTGAAGCCCAGGGCAGCAGCAAGTCCGGGCACCAGGACAACCCCAGGCATGCCTGGGGGACTTTTGGAGCCCAGGTCAACCCCAGGCAAGCGAATGGGGCCTTGCAGCCACCAGGTGAAACCCCTGCAAGCCTATGGGGCCCTGCACGCACCAGGTCAACCCCAGGCAAGGGAATGGGGCCTGGGCCAGGTGTGGGGGGCACTCCTTGGAGGCTTTAGCCTGGGTGGGGGGGCACTTGATGGAGGCTTAAGGCCCTGGCAGATGTGCGGGTCCTGCGTCCGCACTTCTGGTGTTTTTTTGGGAGTGAAGCCCAGGGCGGCAGCATGTCCGGGCACCAGGTCAACCCCAGGCATGCCTAGGGGGACTTTTGGAGCCCAGGTCAACCCCAGGCAAGCGAATGGGGCCTTCCAGCACTAGGTCAACCCCCGGCAAGCGCATGGGGCCTAGCAGGCACCAAGGCATACCCAGGTAAGCGAATGGGACCTTTCAGCCAGCAGGTCAACCCCAGGTAAGCGAATGGGGCCTTGCAGCCACCAGCTCAACCCTAGGCAAGCGAATGGGGCCTGGCCCAGGTGGGGGGGGCACTTTTTGGAGGCTTAAGCCCGGATGTGGGGAGCACTTGATGGAGGCTTAAGGCTCTGGCGGTTGCTTGGGTCCTGCGACCGCACTCCCGGTGGTTTTTTTGGGAGTGAAGCCCACGGCGGCAGCATGTCCGGGCCCCAGGACAACCCCAGGCATGCCTAGGGGGACTTTTGGAGCCCAGGTCAACGCCACTCAAGCGAATGGGGCCTTGCAGCCTCCAGGTAAAACCCAGGCACGCGAATGGGGCCTTGCAGCCACCAGGTGAACCCCCTGCAAGCCTATGGGGCCCTGCACGCACCAGGTCAACCCCAGGCAAGGGAATGGGGCCTGGGCCAGGTGTGGGGGGCACTCCTTGGAGGCTTGAGTCCGGGTGGGGGGCACTTGATGGAGGCTTAAGGCCCTGGTGGTTGTGCGGGTCCTCCGTCCGCACTCCCGGTGGTTTTTTTGGTAGTGAAGCCCAGGGCGGCAGCATGTCCAGGCACCAGGTCACCCCAGGCATGCCTAGGGGGACTTTTGGAGCCCAGGTCAACCCCAGGCAAGCGAATGGGGCCTTGCAGCCACCAGGTGAACCCCCTGCAAGCCTATGGGGCCTAGCACGCTCCAGGTCAAACCCAGGCACGCGAATGGGGCCTTGCAGCCACCAGGTGAACCCCCTGCAAGCCTATGGGGCCCTGCACGCACCACGTCAACCCCAGGCAAGGGAATGGGGCCTTGGCCAGGTAGGTGGGCACTTGTTGGAGGCTTGAGTCCGGGTGGGGGGCACTTGATGGAGGCTTAATGCCCTGGCGGTTGTGCGGGTCCTCCGTCCGCACTCCCGGTGGTTTTTTGGTAGTGAAGCCCAGGGCGGCAGCATGTCCAGGCACCAGGTCACCCCAGGCATGCCTAGGGGGACTTTTGGAGCCCAGGTCAACCCCAGGCAAGCGAATGGGGCCTTGCAGACACCAGGTCAACCCAATGCAAGCGAATGGGTTCTGGCCGAGGTCGGGGGGGCACTTGTTGGAGGCTTAAGCCCGGGTTGGTGGGGGCACTTTTTGGAGGCTTAAGGCCCTGGCGGTTGTGCGGGTCCTGCGTCCGCACTCCCGCTGGTTTTTTGGGAGCGAAGCCCAGGGCAGCAGCAAGTCCGGGCACCAGGACAACCCCAGGCATGCCTGGGGGACTTTTGGAGCCCAGGTCAACCCCAGGCAAGCGAATGGGGCCTTGCAGCCACCAAGTGAACCCCCTGCAAGCCTATGGGGCCCTGCACGCACCAGGTCAACCGCAGGCAAGGGAATGGGGCCTGGGCCAGGTGTGGGGGGCACTCCTTGGAGGCTTGCGCCCGGGTGGGGGGGCACTTGATGGAGGCTTAAGGCCCTGGCAGATGTGCGGGTCCTGCGTCCGCACTTCTGGTGTTTTTTTGGGAGTGAAGCCCAGGGCGGCAGCATGTCCGGGCACCAGGTCAACCCCAGGCATGCCTAGGGGGACTTTTGGAGCCCAGGTCAACCCCAGGCAAGCGAATGGGGCCTTCCAGCACCAGGTCAACCCCCGGCAAGCGCATGGGGCCTAGCAGGCACCAAGGCATACCCAGGTAAGCGAATTTGACCTTTCAGCCAGCAGGTCAACCCCAGGTAAGCGAATGGGGCCTTGCAGCCACCAGCTCAACCCTAGGCAAGCGAATGGGGCCTGGCCCAGGTGGGGGGGGCACTTTTTGGAGGCTTAAGCCCGGATGTGGGGAGCACTTGATGGAGGCTTAAGGCTCTGGCGGTTGCGCGGGTCCTGCGACCGCACTCCCGGTGGTTTTTTGGGAGTGAAGCCCACGGCGGCAGCATGTCCGGGCCCCAGGACAACCCAAGGCATGCCTAGGGGGACTTTTGGAGACCAGGTCAACCCCACTCAAGCGAATGGGGCCTTGCAGCCTCCAGGTCAAACCTAGGCACGCGAATGGGGCCTTGCAGCCACCAGGTGAACCCCCTGCAAGCCTATGGGGCCCTGCACGCACCAGGTCAACCCCAGGCAAGGGAATGGGGCCTGGGCCAGGTGTGGGGGTCACTCCTTGGAGTCTTGAGTCCGGGTGGGGGGCACTTGATGGACGCTTAATACCCTGGTGGTTGTGCGGGTCCTCCGTCCGCACTCCCGGTGGTTTTTTGGTAGTGAAGCCCAGGGCGGCAGCATGTCCAGGCACCAGGTCACCCCAGGCATGCCTAGGGGGACTTTTGGACCCCAGGTCAACCCCAGGCAAGCGAATGGGGCCTTGCAGACACCAGGTGAACCCCCTGCAAGCCTATGGGGCCCTGCACGCACCAGGTCAACCCCAGGCAAGGGAATGGGGCCTGGGCCAGGTGTGGGGGGCACTCCTTGGAGGCTTGCGGTCGGGTGGGGGGGCACTTGATGGAGGCTTAAGGCCCTGGCAGATGTGCGGGTCCTGCGTCCGCACTTCTGGTGTTTTTTTGGGAGTGAAGCCCAGGGCGGCAGCATGTCCGGGCACCAGGTCAACCCCAGGCATGCCTAGGGCGACTTTTGGAGCCCAGGTCAACCCCAGGCAAGCGAATGGGGCCTTCCAGCACCAGGTCAACCCCCGGCAAGTGCATGGGGCCTAGCAGGCACCAAGGCATACCCAGGTAAGCGAATGGGACCTTTCAGCCAGCAGGTCAACCCCAGGTAAGCGAATGGGGCCTTGCAGCCACCAGCTCAACCCTAGGCAAGCGAATGGGGCCTGGCCCAGGTGGGGGGGGCACTTTTTGGAGGCTTAAGCCCGGATGTGGGGAGCACTTGATGGAGGCTTAAGGCTCTGGCGGTTGCGCGGGTCCTGCGACCGCACTCCCGGTGGTTTTTTGGGAGTGAAGCCCACGGCGGCAGCATGTCCGGGCCCCAGGACAACCGCAGGCATGCCTAGGGGGACTTTTGGAGCCCAGATCAACCCCAGGCAAGCGAATGGGGCCTTGCAGACACCAGGTCAACCCAATGCAAGCGAATGGGGCCTGGCCGAGGTCAGGGGGGCACTTGTTGGAGGCTTAAGCCCGGGTGGGGGGGGGCATTTTTTGGAGGCTTAAGGCCCTGGCGGTTGTGCGGGTCCTGCGTCCGCACTCCCGCTGGTTTTTTGGGAGTGAAGCCCAGGGCAGCAGCAAGTCCGGGCACCAGGACAACCCCAGGCATGCCTGGGGGACTTTTGGAGCCCAGGTCAACCCCAGGCAAGCGAATGGGGCCTTGCAGCCACCAGGTGAACCCCCTGCAAGCCTATGGGGCCCTGCAGGCACCAGGTCAACCGCAGGCAAGGGAATGGGGCCTGGGCCAGGTGTGGGGGTCACTCCTTGGAGGCTTGCGCCCGGGTGGGGGGGCACTTCATGGAGGCTTAAGGCCCTGGCAGTTGTGCGGGTGCTGCGGCCGCACTTCTGGTGTTTTTTTGGGAGTGAAGCCCAGGGCGGCAGCATGTCCGGGCACCAGGTCAACCCCAGGCATGCCTAGGGGGACTTTTGGAGCCCAGGTCAACCCCAGGCAAGCGAATGGGGCCTTCCAGCACCAGGTCAACCCCCGGCAAGCGCATGGGGCGTAGCAGGCACCAAGGCATACGCAGGTAAGCGAATGGGACCTTTCAGCCAGCAGGTCAACCCCAGGTAAGTGAATGGGGCCTTGCAGACACCAGGTCAACCCAATGCAAGCAAATGGGGCCTGGCCGAGGTCAGGGGGGCACTTGTTGGAGGCTTAAGCCCGGGTGTGGGGGGGTACTTTTTGGAGACTTAAGGCCCTGGCGGTTTTGCGGGTCCTGCGTCCGCACTCCCGGTGGTTTTTTGGGAGTGAAGCCCAAGGCAGCAGCAAGTCCGGGCACCAGGACAACCCCAGGCATGCCTGGGGGACTTTTGGAGCCCAGGTCAACCCCAGGCAAGCGAATGGGGCCTTGCAGCCACCAGGTGAACCCCCTGCAAGCCTATGGGGCCCTGCACGCACCAGGTCAACCCCAGGCAAGGGAATTGGGCCTCGGCCAGGTGTGGGGGGCACTCCTTGGAGGCTTGAGTCCGGGTGGGGGGCACTTGATGGAGGCTTAATGCCCTGGTGGTTGTGCGGGTCCTCCGTCCGCACTCCCGGTGGTTTTTTGGTAGTGAAGCCCAGGGCGGCAGCATGTCCAGGCACCAGGTCACCCCAGGCATGCCTAGCGGAAATTTTGGAGCCCAGGTCAACCCCAGGCAAGCGAATGGGGCCTTGCAGACACCAGGTCAACCCAAGGCAAGCGAATGGGGCCTGGCCCAGGTGGGGGGGGCACTTGTTGGAGGCTTAAGCCCGGGTGGGGGGGAGCACTTGATGGAGGCTTAAGGCCCTGGCGGTTGTGCGGGTCCTGCGTCCGCACTCCCGGTGGTTTTTTGGGAGTGAAGCCCAGGGCAGCAGCAAGTCCGGGCACCAGGACAACCCCAGGCATGCCTGGGGGACTTTTGGAGCCCAGGTCAACCCCAGCCAAGCGAATGGGGCCTTGCAGCCACCAGGTGAACCCCCTGCAAGCCTATGGGGCCCTGCACGCACCAGGTCAACCCCAGGCAAGGGAATGGGGCCTGGGCCAGGTGTGGGGGGCACTCCTTGGAGGCTTGAGCCCGGGTGGGGGGGGCACTTGATGGAGGCTTAAGGCCCTGGCAGTTGTGCGGGTCCTGCGTCCGCACTTCCGGTGTTTTTTTGGGAGTGAAGCCCAGGGCGGCAGCATGTCCGGGCACCAGGTCAACCCCAGGCATGCCTAGGGGGACTTTTGGAGCCCAGGTCAACCCCAGGCAAGCGAATGGGGCCTTGCAGCACCAGGTCAACCCCCGGCAAGCGCATGGGGCCTAGCAGGCACCAAGGCATACCCAGGTAAGCGAATGGGACCTTTCAGCCAGCAGGTCAACCCCAGGTAAGCGAATGGGGCCTTGTAGCCACCAGCTCAACCCTAGGCAAGCGAATGGGGCCTGGCCCAGGTGGGGGGGGCACTTTTTGGAGGCTTAAGCCCGGATGTGGGGAGCACTTGATGGAGGCTTAAGGCTCTGGCGGTTGCGCGGGTCCTGCGACCGCACTCCCGGTGGTTTTTTGGGAGTGAAGCCCACGGCGGCAGCATGTCCGGGCCACCAGGCTCAACCCCAGGCAAGCCTAGGGGGACTTTTGGAGCCCAGGTCAACCCCACTGCAAGCGAATGGGGCCTTGCAGCCTCCAGTCAAACCCAGGCAAGCGAATGGGGCCTTGCAGCCACCAGGTCAACCCCCTGCAAGCCTATGGGGCCCTGCAGCACCAGGTCAACCCCAGGCAAGGGAATGGGGCCTGGCCAGGTGTGGGGGGCACCCTTGGAGGCTTGAGTCCGGGTGGGGGGCACTTGATGGAGGCTTAATGCCCTGGCGGTTGTGCGGGTCCTGCGTCCGCACTCCCTAGTGAAGCCCAGGGCGGCAGCATGTCCAGGCACCAGGTCAACCCCAGGCATGCCTAGGGGGACTTTTGGAGCCCAGGTCAACCCCAGGCAAGCGAATGGGGCCTTGCAGACACCAGGTCAACCCAATGCAAGCGAATGGGGCCTGCAGGCCGAGCTCAACCCCAGGCAAGGGGGGGCACTGCAAGCCTCCGGAGCCCCGCAGCATCCAGCTCAACCGGAGGCTTAAGCCCGGGTTGCCTGGGGGCAGTTTTTGGAGGCTTCAAGGCCCTGGCGGTTGTGCGGGTCCTGCGTCCGCACTCCCGCTGGTTTTTTGGGAGTGAAGCCCAGGGCAGCAGCTTGTCCGGGCACCAGGACAACCCCAGGCATGCCTGGGGGACTTTTGGAGCCCAGGTCAACCCCAGGCAAGCGAATGGGGCCTTGCAGCCACCAGGTGAACCCCCTGCAAGCCTATGGGGCCCTGCACGCACCAGGTCAACCGCAGGCAAGGGAATGGGGCCTGGCCAGGTCCGGGGGGGCACTCCTTGGAGGCTTAAGCCCGGGTGGGGGGGCACTTGATGGAGGCTTAAGGCCCTGGCGGTTGTGCGGGTCCTGCGTCCGCACTTCCGGTGTTTTTTTGGGAGTGAAGCCCAGGGCGGCAGCATGTCCGGGCACCAGGTCAACCCCAGGCATGCCTAGGGGGACTTTTGGAGCCCAGGTCAACCCCAGGCAAGCGAATGGGGCCTTGCAGCACCAGGTCAACCCCCGGCAAGCGCATGGGGCCTAGCAGGCAACCAAGGCATACCCAGGTAAGCGAATGGGACCTTTCAGCCAGCAGGTCAACCCCAGGTAAGCGAATGGGGCCTTGCAGCCACCAGCTCAACCCTAGGCAAGCGAATGGGGCCTGGCCCAGGTGGGGGGGGGCACTTTTTGGAGGCTTAAGCCCGGATGTGGGGAGCACTTGATGGAGGCTTAAGGCTCTGGCGGTTGTGCGGGTCCTGCGACCGCACTCCCGGTGGTTTTTTGGGAGTGAAGCCCACGGGCGGCAGCATGTCCGGGCCCCAGGACAACCCCAGGCATGCCTAGGGGGACTTTTGGAGCCCAGGTCAACCCCACTCAAGCGAATGGGGCCTTGCAGCCTCCAGGTCAACCCCAGGCAAGCGAATGGGGCCTTGCAGCCACCAGGTGAACCCCCTGCAAGCCTATGGGGCCCTGCACGCACCAGGTCAACCCCAGGCAAGGGAATGGGGCCTGGGCCAGGTGTGGGGGGCACTCCTTGGAGGCTTGAGTCCGGGTGGGGGGCACTTGATGGAGGCTTAAGGCCCTGGTGGTTGTGCGGGTCCTGCAGTCCGCACTCCCGGTGCCTTTTTTGGGAGTGAAGCCCAGGGCGGCAGCATGTCCAGGCACCAGGTCACCCCAGGCATGCCTAGGGGGACTTTTGGAGCCCAGGTCAACCCCAGGCAAGCGAATGGGGCCTTGCAGCACCAGGTCAACCCCAGGCAAGCGAATGGGGCCTAGCAGCCACCAGGTCAACCCCAGGCAAGCGAATGGGGCCTTGCAGCCACCAGGTCAACCCCAGGCAAGTGAATGGGGCCTTGGACACCAGGTCAACCCAGGCAAGCGAATGGGGGTCAGGGGGGCACTTGTTGGAGGCTTAAGCCCGGGTGGGGGGGGGCACTTGATGGAGGCTTAAGGCCCTGGCGGTTGTGCGGGTCCTGCGTCCGCACTCCCGGAGTGAAGCCCAGGCAGCAGCAAGTCCAGGCACCAGGTCAACCCCAGGCAAGCCTAGGGGGGGCCTTGCAGCCCCAGCTCAACCCCAGGCAAGCGAATGGGGCCTTGCAGCCACCAGGTCAACCCCCTGCAAGCCTATGGGGCCCTGCACGCACCAGGTCAACCCCAGGCAAGCGAATGGGGCCTGGCCAGGTGTGGGGGGCACTCCTTGGAGGCTCACCCCCGGCAAGCACTTGATGGAGGGCCCTGGCGGTTGTGCGGGTCCAGCTCCAACTCCCAGGTGAAGCAAAGGGGGCAGCTGTCCAGCCACCAGGTCAACCCCAGGCAAGCCTAGGGGGACTTTTGGAGCCCAGGTCAACCCCAGGCAAGCGAATGGGGCCTTGCAGCCTGTGGGGCCCACCAGCTCAACCCCAGGCAAGCGAATGGGGCCTGGCCGAGGTGGGGGGGCACTTGTTGGAGGCTTAAGGACACCACGTCAACCCCAGGCAAGCGAATGAGGCCTTGCAGACACCAGGTCAACCCCAGGAAAGCCTATGGGGCGCTGTAGCCACCAGGTCAACCCCAGGCAAGTGAATGGCGCCTCGTATCCTCGAGGTCAAGCCCAGGCCTTTGAATGGGGCCTAGCCCAAGTGGTGCGGTAAGCTCCTTGGAGGCTGAAGCCAGGGTGGGGGGGACACTTGATGGAGGCTGAAGCCCCTGGCGCTTGTGCGGGACCTGCGTACGCACTCCCGGTGTTTGTTTGGGAGTGAAGGCCCGGGCGGCAGCAAATCCGGGCACCAGGTCAACCCCAGGCAAGCCAATGGGGCATTGCAGCCACGAGGTCAACCCCGTGCAAGCCTATGGGGCCCTGCAGCCACCAAGTCAAACCCAGGCAAGCGAATGGGGCCTTTAAGCCACCAGCTCAAGCCTAGGCAGGCGAATGGGGCCTTGCACCCACCAGGTCAACCCCCTGCAAGCCTGTGGGGCCATGCAGTCACCAGGTCAACCCCAGGCAAATGAAAGGGGCCTGGCCCAGGTGGTTGGGGGGCACACCTTGGGGTCTTGCAGCAAATCCGGGCACCAAGTCAACACCAGGAAAGCGAATGGGGCCTTGCAGCCACCAGCTGAACCCCAGGTAAGCGAATGGGGCCTGGTAGCCACCAGGTCAACCCCCTGCAAGCCTATGGGGCCCTGCAGCCTCCAGCTCAACCCCAGGCAAGCGAATGGGGCCTTGCAGCCACCAGGTCAACCCCCTGCAGGCCTGTGGGGCCATGCAGTCACCAGGTCAACCCCAGGCAAGTGAAAGGGGCCTGGCCCAGGTGGGTGGGGGGCACACCTTTTGGCCTTGCAGCAAATCCAGGCACCAGGTCAACACCAGGCAAGCCAATGGGGCCTTGCAGCCACCAGCTGAACCCCAGGTAAGCGAATGGGGCCTGGTAGCCACCAGGTCAACCCCCTGCAAGCCTATGGGGCCCTGCAGCCTCCAGCTCAACCCCAGGCAAGCGAATGGGGCATTGCAGCCCTCAGGTCACCCCCTGCAAGCCTCCGGGGCCCTTCAGCATCCAGCTCAACCCCAGGCAAGCAAACGGAGCCTTGCAGCCGCCAGGTCAACACCAGGCAAGCGAATGGGGCCTTTCAGCCACCAGGTCAACCCAGTGCAAGTGAAGGGGCCTTTCAGCCACCAGATCAACCCCCTGCAAGCCTATAGGGCCCTGCGCACACCAGGTCAACGCCAGGCAAACGAATGGGGTCTGGCCCAGCTCCGGAGGTCCACTCCTTGGAGGCTTAAGCCCGGGTCGGGGGGCACTTCTTGGAGGCTTAAGCCCCTGGCGGTTGTGCGGGTCCTGCATCCGCATTCCCGGTGGTTGTTTGGGAGTGAAGCCCCGGGCCGCAGCAAGTCCGGGCACCAGCTCAACCCCAGGCATGCCTAGGGGGACTTTTGGAGTGCAGGTCAACCCCAGGGAAGTCAATGGGGCCTTGCAGACAACAGGTCAACCCCAGGTAAGCGAATGGGGCCTTGCAGACACCTGGTCAACCCCCTGCTAGCCTATGGGGCCCTGCAGCAACCAGGTCAACCCCAGGGATACCTCGGGGGACTTTTGGAGACCAGGTCAACCCCAAGCAAGCGAATGGGGCCTTGCAGCCATCAGGTCACCCCCTGCAAGCCTATGGGGCCTTGGGGCCCACCAGGTCAACCCCAGGTAAGTGAATGGGGCCTTGCCGGCACCAGGTCAACCCCCTGCAAGCCTATGGGGCCCTGCAGCCACCAGGTCAAGCCCAGGCAAGCGAATGGGGCCTTGCAGGCACCAGGTCAACCCCCTGCAAGCCTATGGGGCCCTGCAGCCTCCAGCTCAACCCCAGGCAAGCGAATGGGGCCTTGCACCCACCAGGTCAACCCCCTGCAAGCCTGTGGGGCCATGCAGTCACAAGATCAACCCCAGGCAAGTGAAAGGGGCCTGGCCCAGGTGGGTGGGGGGCACACCTTTTGGCCTTGTAACAAATCCAGGCACCAGGTCAACACCAGGCAAGCCAATGGGGCCTTGCAGCCACCAGCTGAACCCCAGGTAAGTGAATGGGGCCTGGTAGCCACCAGGTCAACCCCCTGCAAGCCTATGGGGCCCTGCAGCCTCCAGCTCAACCCCAGGCAAGCGAATGGGGCATTGCAGCCCTCAGGTCACCCTCTGCAAGCCTCCGGAGCCCCGCAGCATCCAGCTCAACCCCAGGCAAGCAAACGGAGCCTTGCAGCCGCCAGTTCAACACCAGGCAAGCGAATGGGACCTTTCAGCCACCAGCTCAACCCCAGGTAAGCGAATGGGGCCTTGTCGGCACCAGGTGAACCCCAGGAGAGCGAATCGGGCCTTGCAGCCACCAGGTCAACCCAATGCAAGTGAAGGGGCCTTTCAGCCACCAGATCAACCCCTGCAACCCTATGGGACCCTGCACAAACCAGGTCAACGCAAGGCAAACGAAGGGGGTCTGGCCCAGCTCCGGAGGTGCACTCCTTGGAGGCTTAAGCCCGGGTGGGGGGGCACTTGATGGAGGCTAAAGCCACTGGCGGTTGTGTGGGTCCTGCATCCGCATTCCCGGTGTTTCTTTGGGAGTGAAGCCCCGGGCCGCAGCAAGTCTGGGCACCAGCTCAACCCCAGGCATGCCTAGGGGGAATTTTGGAGTGCAGGTCAACCCCAGGGAAGTCAATGGGGCCTTGCAGACACCTGGTCAACCCCCTGCAAGCCTATGGCGCCCTGCAGCCACCAGGTCAACCCCAGGGATGCCTCGGGGGACTTTTGGAGACCAGGTCAACCCCAGGAAAGCGAATGGGGCCTTGCAGCCACCAGGTCAACCCCCCCAAGCCTATGGGGCCCTGTAGCCACCAGGTCAACCCCAGGCAAGCAAATGGGGCCTTGCAGCCACCATCTGAAGCCCAGGCAAGCGAATCGGCCTGGCCCTCGTGAGGGGGCACTCCTTGGAGGCTTAAGCCCGGGTGGCAGGGGCCGCTTCATGGAGGCTTAAGCCCCTGGCGGTTGTGCGGGTCCTGAGTACGCATTTCCGGTGCTTGTTTGGGAGTGAAGCCCCGGGCAGCAGCAAGTCCGGGCACCAGCTCCACCCCAGGCATGCCTAGGGGGACTTTAGGAGTGGAGGTCAACCCCAGGCAAGTGAATGGGGCCTTGCAGACAACAGGTCAACCCCAGGTAAGCGAATGGGGCCTTCCAGCCACCTGGTCAACCCCCTGCAAACCTATGGGGCCCTGCAGCCACCAGGTCAACCCCAGGGATGCCTCGGGGGACTTTTGGAGACCAGGTCAACCCCAGGAAAGCGAATGGGGCCCGCAGCCATCAGGTCAACCCCCTGCAAGCCTATGGGGCCCTGCAGCCACCAGATCAAACCCAGGTAAGCGAATGGGGCCTTGCAGGCACCAGGTCAATGCCCTGCAAGCCTATGGGGCCCAGCAGCCCCCAGCTCAAGCCCAGGCAAGCGAATGGGGCCTTGCACCCACCAGGTCAAACCCCTGCAAGCCTGTGGGGCCATGCAGTCACCAGGTCAACCCCAGGCAAGTGAAAGGGGCCTGGCCCAGGTGGGTGGGGGGCACACCTTTTGGCCTTGCAGCAAATCCAGGCACCAGGTCAACACCAGGCAAGCCAATGGGGCCTTGCAGCCACCAGCTGAACCCCAGGTAAGCGAATGGGGCCTGGTAGCCACCAGGTCAACCCCCTGCAAGCCTATGGGGCCCTGCAGCCTCCAGCTCAACCCCAGGCAAGCGAATGGGGCATTGCAGCCCTCAGGTCACCCCCTGCAAGCCTCCGGGGCCCTGCAGCATCCAGCTCAACCCCAGGCAAGCAAACGGAGCCTTGCAGCCGCCAGGTCAACACCAGGCAAGCGAATGGGGCCTTTCAGCCACCAGCTCAACCCCAGGTCAGCGAATGGGGCCTTGCCGACACCACGTCAACCCCAGGCAAGCGAATGAGGCCTTGCAGACACCAGGTCAACCCCAGGAAAGCCTATGGGGCGCTGTAGCCACCAGGTCAACCCCAGGCAAGTGAATGGCGCCTCGTATCCTCGAGGTCAAGCCCAGGCCTTTGAATGGGGCCTAGCCCAAGTGGTGCGGTAAGCTCCTTGGAGGCTGAAGCCAGGGTGGGGGGGACACTTGATGGAGGCTGAAGCCCCTGGCGCTTGCGCGGGACCTGCGTACGCACTCCCGGTGTTTGTTTGGGAGTGAAGGCCCGGGCGGCAGCAAATCCGGGCACCAGGTCAACCCCAGGCAAGCCAATGGGGCATTGCAGCCACGAGGTCAACCCCGTGCAAGCCTATGGGGCCCTGCAGCCACCAAGTCAAACCCAGGCAAGCGAATGGGGCCTTTAAGCCACCAGCTCAAGCCTAGGCAGGCGAATGGGGCCTTGCACCCACCAGGTCAACCCCCTGCAAGCCTGTGGGGCCATGCAGTCACCAGGTCAACCCCAGGCAAATGAAAGGGGCCTGGCCCAGGTGGTTGGGGGGCACACCTTGGGGTCTTGCAGCAAATCCGGGCACCAAGTCAACACCAGGAAAGCGAATGGGGCCTTGCAGCCACCAGCTGAACCCCAGGTAAGCGAATGGGGCCTGGTAGCCACCAGGTCAACCCCCTGCAAGCCTATGGGGCCCTGCAGCCTCCAGCTCAACCCCAGGCAAGCGAATGGGGCCTTGCAGGCACCAGGTCAACCCCCTGCAGGCCTGTGGGGCCATGCAGTCACCAGGTCAACCCCAGGCAAGTGAAAGGGGCCTGGCCCAGGTGGGTGGGGGGCACACCTTTTGGCCTTGCAGCAAATCCAGGCACCAGGTCAACACCAGGCAAGCCAATGGGGCCTTGCAGCCACCAGCTGAACCCCAGGTAAGCGAATGGGGCCTGGTAGCCACCAGGTCAACCCCCTGCAAGCCTATGGGGCCCTGCAGCCTCCAGCTCAACCCCAGGCAAGCGAATGGGGCATTGCAGCCCTCAGGTCACCCCCTGCAAGCCTCCGGGGCCCTGCAGCATCCAGCTCAACCCCAGGCAAGCAAACGGAGCCTTGCAGCCGCCAGGTCAACACCAGGCAAGCGAATGGGGCCTTTCAGCCACCAGGTCAACCCAGTGCAAGTGAAGGGGCCTTTCAGCCACCAGATCAACCCCCTGCAAGCCTATAGGGCCCTGCGCACACCAGGTCAACGCCAGGCAAACGAATGGGGTCTGGCCCAGCTCCGGAGGTCCACTCCTTGGAGGCTTAAGCCCGGGTCGGGGGGCACTTCTTGGAGGCTTAAGCCCCTGGCGGTTGTGCGGGTCCTGCATCCGCATTCCCGGTGGTTGTTTGGGAGTGAAGCCCCGGGCCGCAGCAAGTCCGGGCACCAGCTCAACCCCAGGCATGCCTAGGGGGACTTTTGGAGTGCAGGTCAACCCCAGGGAAGTCAATGGGGCCTTGCAGACAACAGGTCAACCCCAGGTAAGCAACCCCAGGAATGGGGCCTTGCAGACACCTGGTCAACCCCCTGCTAGCCTATGGGGCCCTGCAGCAACCAGGTCAACCCCAGGGATACCTCGGGGGACTTTTGGAGACCAGGTCAACCCCAAGCAAGCGAATGGGGCCTTCCAGCCATCAGGTCACCCCCTGCAAGCCTATGGGGCCTTGGGGCCCACCAGGTCAACCCCAGGTAAGTGAATGGGGCCTTGCCGGCACCAGGTCAACCCCCTGCAAGCCTATGGGGCCCTGCAGCCACCAGGTCAAGCCCAGGCAAGCGAATGGGGCCTTGCAGGCACCAGGTCAACCCCCTGCAAGCCTATGGGGCCCTTGCAGCCTCCAGCTCAAGCCCAGGCAAGCGAATTGGGCCTTGCACCCACCAGGTCAACCCCCTGCAAGCCTGTGGGGCCATGCAGTCACAAGATCAACCCCAGGCAAGTGAAAGGGGCCTGGCCCAGGTGGGTGGGGGGCACACCTTTTGGCCTTGTAACAAATCCAGGCACCAGGTCAACACCAGGCAAGCCAATGGGGCCTTGCAGCCACCAGCTGAACCCCAGGTAAGTGAATGGGGCCTGGTAGCCACCAGGTCAACCCCCTGCAAGCCTATGGGGCCCTGCAGCCTCCAGCTCAACCCCAGGCAAGCGAATGGGGCATTGCAGCCCTCAGGTCACCCTCTGCAAGCCTCCGGAGCCCCGCAGCATCCAGCTCAACCCCAGGCAAGCAAACGGAGCCTTGCAGCCGCCAGTTCAACACCAGGCAAGCGAATGGGACCTTTCAGCCACCAGCTCAACCCCAGGTAAGCGAATGGGGCCTTGTCGGCACCAGGTGAACCCCAGGAGAGCGAATCGGGCCTTGCAGCCACCAGGTCAACCCAATGCAAGTGAAGGGGCCTTTCAGCCACCAGATCAACCCCTGCAACCCTATGGGACCCTGCACAAACCAGGTCAACGCAAGGC